>NC_137152.1:963353-1063353 GCF_951394435.1 Stenella coeruleoalba
GCAGGCTCCTTCGTTGCAGCAGGTGGGCTCCTTCGTTGCGGCATGCATGTGGGATCTAGTTCCCTGACCGGGGATCGAACCCGGGCCCCCTGCATTGGGAGCGTGGAGTCTTAACCACTGCGCCACCAGGGAAGTCCTGCTATGAGGATCTTAAACCTTATTTCAAGACATCTTCAAGAACTGAACCCTGATAGGAGAATGGGGCTTCCATTGGTGGCCAAGCCATAGATCCTGTCCATCCTGTCCTCTTTGTCTCGTCCACGTTCCCTTGGAGGCCGAATGGACGGTGATGATGTCCATTCTTCCCCATCGGAACTCACAGATGCCCTGAGTCCCACGTGGGACATCCCCAGGGGTCCAGTGTAGCCCTCTGCTCTTGGAGGGGCGGGGCTTACCTGGGCACACACAACTCTTCCCTCACGCCCTTATATTGGAACTTTTTTTTTGCTTTTGCAAAACCTGACTGCACCATTAAAATTTCTTCCATTTCGTGGCCTGTCCCATGTTCCACTCTCTTTTCAAAGACTGCAGTTTCTTATGGTGATTCCCTTTTTCCCATAACCATCTGTCTCTCATGTATGATGGGGTCTGTGGAATGGCCCACATTTGTCTTGCTTTGGGAGCAATAGATCCCTTCTTGGTCTACTTCACTGTTCTTTGTCTCCATGGAGGGGTTCTTTTCATCAGGAATACGGCTAAGTCCCATTCTCTGTTTTCTCTTGTGTGTGTGTGTTTTCTTTGTCTTTTTTTTCCCCCCTCTTTCAATAAGTCTTTTTTTTTAATTTATTGGAATATAGTTGCTTTCCACTGTTGTGTTAGTTTCTGCCGTACAGCAAAGTGAATCAGCTATGCATATACACCTACCCCCTGTTTTTGGATTTCCTTCTCATTTAGGTCACCACAGAGCACTGAGTAGAGTTTCCTGTACTATACAGTAGGTTCTCATCAGTTATCTATTTTATACATAGTATCAATAGTGTATATATGTCCATCCCAATCTCCCAGTTCATCCCAGCTCCCTGCCTTTCCCCCCGGGTAGGTCCTATTCTCTTGATAGATGTGGACATATTAAAAGTTTCTGAACTTGAAATTACCAACTTTATTTTATCACTATCCGTCACTCCCCTTAGATGAAGATGGGTTGCTTGCAGACCAGGAGGTCTTGTGGGAGAGGGGATGCATCTGAGAATGTATATCTGAGGCTCCTTTATCAACTTGAGCACCTCTGTGAACTCTTTATGTCTCTCTGGGGCCTGAGGATATCAAGGAGGTAGGATGTGGGAGCAGAAGGTGGGAGCAGATCTCAAGACTGCAGGGCGACTGTGAGGTGGTGATGGGCTCTAGCCCCCTGATTTGTTGACTTTCCTTGGAGGGGCAGCCTCTGTGGTCTCATTAGAGATATGACGAGCCTTCCATGTCTTGGATTTCTGCCGATATTCGGAAGACTCGGTCAAAGTGATGTCAGCTCTTGTAAAGGAAGAGCCCTGCATCCCCTCTGAGGACCGGCTGGGCCTGGGCTAGTGGTGGGAAGATGCTGGCGGAGCAATCCAGGAGGAGCTTTCTAGTCTGAGCAAAGACGGGAGGCTGGCATCCAGTGCTGGGTGTCTCTGCCCCTGTGATCCCTCCACTGCAGGCACCTTCATCTTCTTCATTCCTGGTGAAACTAGGTGATGTTGGAAGACAGAGAAGTAAAAAGAGCCCCATTTCTGTGCTTTTTGCCTCAGTGTGGTGGTTTTAGCTCCTGAGGAAGTCTAGAGGGTTAGGTCACGAGGAGATCTAGAGGGAATGTCAGGATGCGGTCTAGCTGGGTGATGAGTATGTACTGCAGACACGGGCACCGAGCATATGTGAGCAAGCCTGGGACACGGGCACCGAGCATATGTGAGCAAGCCTGGGTACCCAAGCGTTTGAGGACTGGAGCCCTGACTGGTGTCACCTCCTTTAGGGGATGTTTCTTGAGCCTCAGGTATGGCATCCGTCAGCACCAAATTTCTACTCTTCTCGAGTTAAACAGAGAGTAGACAGCACGTCCTCACCCACCTGTGTCTCCTTTCCCACTAACGTTCTGATGTCCCTGATTGAGCTCTCCCCGAGGGACACAGTTCTGACCCTCCCTGTCAATCCAGTCACATAGGGAGTCTTACCGCCTCTGTGTGTCTTTGAGGGGATAGTTGAACATATCCTGAGAGGGACAGTTTTTCTTCTTACGTGACAGCTGGAGACAAGGTCACTTAATGAAACATTATCATTGGGCAGAATGCATTTTTCTGTTAAACACAGATTAAGAGATGGGTTTCATCAATTCCGCACTCTCAGTCCCGAGGCCATGAATATTTACAGAATAATCAATTACTTGCTGAAGAATTGAAGTGATAGTCTGGGTCCGAGTCCAGCCCATTAGTGTTGCTAAGAATGCATGAATTATTCAGGTTCCCATCTGTTCACAGTACCTTAGTTCCTACTGTTTCAAAATACTGTTTTGGTGGAAGATCCCTCTTTATTCATAATTCTTAATAAGCGGTCATCTAAGGTCTAGACCAGGGGTTGGTACGTTTTTTTCTGCTATAGGCTGGATGGTAAATATTATCATAGGTCTCTCATGCTCATCAGCTCTGCCCTTACAGCAGGAAATCAGCAACGGCCAGTACTTAAAGGACATGGCTGTCTAAGTGATGGGCCAGATCTGGCCCCAGGTCCGTAGTGTGCTGGCCCTAATTTGGGTCCACTCCGCCACGACAGTTGTGTTGCTTCTCGCAGATCTTTACGATCTGGTGGCTAGGGTGCTGTCTTCAGGGAGCGGACCTGGATGTGAGAGGTTGTCCTTCCCACTCGACTTGGTGCCCCTGACGCCTTGCACTGCAGCGCCTATAAAACCTAACCCCTGCTGCACGAAGGCTGAGCGGAAGGCGGACCCACCGCGTCTGAGCCCTGCTGCTGTCGTGGCGGAGTGTTTCCGGGTGCGCAGCCAGCACTCCAGAGATACATGGGCAGCACTGGCAGCTGTGTAGGGTCGAGCATCCCATATCCAGCCCGTACGAGGCAGCTGCTGAAGATGACCTTTGCCCCCAAAGTGCCTCTCCATCCCTCCCACACAATCCAGCCCTGAGTGCCTGAATATTTTTTTCTTTGATTTCTTTTTAAGTTTTTAAATTTCTGTCTTCTGTCGGAGCATAGTTGATTTACAGTGTTGTGTCAGTTTCAGGTGTATGGCAGAGTGAATCAGTGATACGTGTACATATATCCACTGTTTTTCAGATGCTTTTCCCATAGAGGTCATTACAGAGTACTGAGTAGAGTTCGCCGTGCTCTACAGTAGGTCCTTGTTGGTTATCTGTTTTATATCTAGCAGCGTGTATAAGTCAATCCCAAACTCCAAATTTATCCCTCCCCCCTGGTAACCACAAGTTCGTTCTCTAAGTCTGTGAGTCTGATTCCGTTTTGTAAATAAGTTCATACGTGTCAGTTCTGTTTAGATCCCGCCTAGAGCCGATGTCATATCCTGATGGCCTGAGCACGCAGTGAGCTGCCCGCCGGGGGACGCTGCTGGCCGTGGCCAGTGTGTCCTGCAGTTCCATCGCTTCTCCCCAGCCCAGCCTCAGCTTTCTTTCTTCCTCTGGACACTTATGTCTTTCTGACTTCATTTGAGCTTCTGCTACGCCAGCCCTTGATGTCAAGATGGTCTCAGGCTGGAGGGTAGCCCAGCAGCAGATGGTGTTTTAATGTTTAAAAATTGCACAAGTTTCAGAAACAAGCTCATACGTGTCTGCACCCCATGGATTCTTTGTGTTTTTTTTTTGGTCTTTGATGCCCGGCACATTTAGGGATGGAAGACATGCTTCTTTGCCACCCTGTCCCTGCACTCCCGCAGTGCAGGAAGGCTCTCCCAGCAAAACCACGTCATAACCGCATAATGTTTATTTCTTTGAGGAGCTGGAGGTGCAGAGGACTTCTGCGGCTGCATCTTCTTGATGTCTGCAGCTCTGAACTTCTCCGAGGCGGTGACAGCTTCTATATTCCTTTTCGTTCACCCCCAGAGATGTCCTTTGCCACGTTTATCTTCAGCAGGGGGCATTTCTCATTCCCCCTGGGTTCACCACTTCTCCTCTCTTATGTGTTTGTTACAAATACACCCGTTGCTGTAAACATCTTTTTTGTTGTTTTGTTTTGGAAAGGGCATTGCCTAGGTTCATTTGGGGACACTTGGCAGTGACACAGAGCACATAACACAGAGGAAAATAGTAGGGAATACTCTTAGAGTGTGTAAGTGAGACCACGGGTACGTAAACAGCGTGCAGAAATGCATGATAAAAGGATTGCTTGGTCGTGTACTTTCACGGAGATCTCAGTAGGCTTTGACCCCAGAGAACCAGCATCTTCCCAGGAGGGGCTGTGGCTGCAGGTGGGAGGGTGATGTGGGCGGGACCTGCCCCTCCCAGGCCCCTCAGCGGTGTCCTCTTGCCCCCTGTTGGTTCTCTGGGCGTCAGGGCTCCATGCCCAGCCCCGTGTTCACAGGTGCCAGCTCTGGCCTCCCTGTTGGAGGTCTCCTGTGACGCAGCCCCCAGGGAGTTTCAGGTGTGGCTTCTGCACAAGGTGAGAGGCGCTGCTTGAGGCCGGCTCCTTAGTCAGGGATGCTGCCGGGAAGCAGGCTGGCCTGGACTCTCCCCACCCCGAGCAGCAGATACATCAGGACCCCCTTAAAGTGAGGGCTGTCTGCGCGCAGACGTAGGGAAGAACAGCCCCCCTGCCCTCCAGGCTCTACCCTCACGGTCAACACAGTTTCACCTCCTCAGGCATTAAAGAAACCTCATTCACTTTCTTTCGCCCCAAATTTCAACTGGGACACCCTCATCCTTCACAAAAGACCCATTGCCACCCTTCTAAGCGAACGTTCCCAGCATCGCACCCGCTGATTTTACGGAGTCACGGGTAACGGGAGGAGACATCTCGAGCTCATGGTGGGAATGTCCCGCGATGGTTTTTTTTTTTTTTAATTAATTTTTTTTTTTGGCCGTGCCACGCGGCTTGCGGGATCTTAGTTCCCCGACCAGGGATGGAACCCAGACCCTCGGCAGTGAAAGCGCAGAGTCCTAACCACGGGACCTCCCGGGAAGTCCCCCGTGATGGTTTTTATGGCTCAAGCCACTGTGAACAGAGCGGTCGCCTGGACCAAAAGTCTCTCCAAAGATCTAGGTCTAGTCTGACATTTCTGCTGACAGTTTCACGCTCATATGCTCTTGGTGTCCCCGTGGTCCCGATGCCACTAGGTGCTTCGTGTTCTTGGAATTACTGAAAAGTAAGATGTCCCAGAAAGGCATCCTTTTGACCAATCCACCTAAAGAAAATGCATCTTCAGTGGATACGCTGAATCCGCTACAGTTGCTCCGATGGCCAAATCCAATGCCAGGACGGAAGGAGACACTTAGCCTGTTGTAGGGCTGTGTTTACTGTCTCAAGAAAACATGGTTTCACATGGGGTAGCTTCCTTACCCTGAATTGTATCTTTTCTTTTCCTTGTAGGTGGAAATAACGAAGGCAAAGCGGAAGAAGCTGTGAGAAAGATAAGAGAGGAGACCCTCAATGACAAAGGTACTCTACTGCCCGGTGGACAGATGGCTCTGCTGCTTGGTCTGGGGGCTGCAGGCCCTGGCGTGGGCTCAGGGACCCGGATGGTGGACGTGGCTCTGGGCAGTGGTGTCTCTGATTCTTGGGCTTTTCTCTGGGGGGGCTTTTGTCCTCCTTGGGGCGTGGAAGGTGGCAGCAAGCACGCTGCCACCGCGGCACCTGCTGGGGAGGGCGTTCCTTGTGAAACTGGGGCCCTTTTTCATTCCCTGTCGATCTCCAGGGCCCTCTGAGGCCCGTGTTCACTCAGGAACCGTTGGAGGCACCCTCCGGCAGGTACACCTACTTTTCTCAGGTTCTTGAAGGGAAGATGTACCAAGCAGGACCTGCCGGGTCTCACGGGGATCGGCGCTGCCCCGTCGTGCCTCCCCGGGGCCTCCTCTACCTATTGAACCCGGGGGATACACACACGGCCCTCGCATCTTTCCCGATACCAACGCTCTCCCGTGCTTTCTGAGCCCAAGCTTGGTGCCTTATGTTTAAAAAAAGCACATGCAGGTCACGTTCTTGGCCGTCAGAGCCAGGGTGTTTCAAGCATCACCCGGAAGCTGAGGATTCCATCTGTGGGCAGGTTGCGATTCCCGAGAGACACGTGAAAACCCCGGACGGATGGGTAAAGCCGTATCTGTCCCTTTGTGTCAAGACTCCCACTTGTGGGTGTTCCAGGTTGACCGTCCGGCCCTCTGCCCAAGGCTGGGGCGTGCTGACATTCCCAATGTCTCCCCTGCCCTCGTGGCAGGATGTCTTTCATCCTTTTCCTTTCCTCCCCCCGCTTTTTTTTTTTAATGGGGGTAGAGTTGTTTTACAATGTTGTGTTAGTTTCTGCTGTACCGTGCAGTGGAGTTCCCTGTGCTGTACGGCAGGTTCTCATTAGGCATCCACTAGGATGCCTTTGATCTTGAGACAGAACACAGAGGGGCTTCCGCAGCTCTCCTGCAACACCAGGCAGCTCCTGCAGACGGAGGCGCTGCTTCTCTCCCTCGCCTGCCCCGGGGCAGAAGTGGTCCACTGTTGCGACAGCTGATCGTGTCACATGGGGTAGTTTCCTACCCCGTCCCTAGTTTGCAGTGGCTCAGGGGGCCTCTCTCTCCAACGCCTTGGTTTCCACCCAGTGTGTATTTCCCGGGCCTCTAGCAGTAGCGTCACCAGGGGCAGGTGGTTAGAAGTGCTGATTTTCAGCCCTGAGCACGGGAACTTCTGCAGGCGGGGCCGGGAACCTGCATTTTCCCACGCCCTCCCCGGGAATCCCCCTGCCCCCCTCAAGTTTAAGAATCGCTGCTGTCGTGACCTTACGAAACCATAATTTCCAGACCAAAAGAGGAGCCTCGTGGGAACCGCCAAAGCGTGGGCTTCTTTTCATGACCTGAAAAACCTCTGGAAAGGATGAAAAAATAATTCACCCAAACTCGCTCGTGTTACAGCCCTAACCAGTCAAGGTGCCGAGGTTCATCTGGGGCTACGTGAGCTTCCGTAAAACGTGTAAGAGCTTCATGTGTTCTGACAGAGCTGTAATCCGCAGCCCTGATTGATGGGAGGAAAGAACGTTCTAGAACATCTTTAGACAGTTTCCTGGTGGCATCAGCTCTGTACGCTGCGACTCACGGTTTGTGCAGAAAGCTCACGGATTAAAGGGAAAACGCCTCCGCAGCAGCTCTGTGCTGGAGGGGAGGCCCCCAGGGCCTGCGCTGGGCAGGGCGGTGATTCCTGATCACCCAGGACGGTGATGTCAGCGTCCCTCTGGTCAAGGCTGGTGACAGAGCCTCGGCTGTGTCTGCTCCTGTGTCTTCATTTCTAGCAAGTGACACCAGGTAGATCCATGAAGTTTGCATCTGGGAGAAGTAGCCGTCGGGGTGGACAGTCAGTCAGGTGCACACCGACAGCAGAGAGAGCCCAGGGGTCTGCACAAGCCCCAAACCCCAGCCTGCCTGCACCCCACTTGCTGGCAGCCCCCTCCTCGGGCATCCGTGTTTATGGAAAGGGCGAGGCTGGGCGTCCTTGGTGGGTAGCAGCCCTGCGCTGGTCCTTGTGTTGCTTGGAGCTGTCCTTGCCCAGAAGCTGGCAGCGCTCAGGGAAGCTCAGGTTCCCCCTGGCCTGGGAGGGGACATGGGGGCCGGGGAGGTGTCTGGACACAAGCTGAGTGGCCCCTGAGGTCTGCAGCAGGGATATGGTCTGAGCCAGGGTGAGCGTGGCCACTCCCACGGGGGCTGGTCCAGTGAGGGAGTGAACCCTTGATGACACACGCACATGCACCTTTTAAAATTCCTCTTGTGCGTTGAACCAGACATGAAGGCAGCGCTGTCCGTATTTGACACGAGAAGCCTGGCACTTGGAAGTCGGTCCGTGGACACCGCAGCCCGTGCACGCCTGGAGGGGTCCATGGGACAGGTGGGAGGTGCTGAGACCTGGCCAGAGGAGGGTGGTTTGGTGGTGGTCCTCGAACTGTCGTTGCTGAATTCGCATCCAGCCTCGGGAATCCCCCAAGCCAAGGTCCAGCCAGTCCCGGGGGAAGAGGGGCACTCCCTGTGCCGGGGACCCGCTGTGCAAGGGCAGGGCCGGTGGGGACACTGGGTCTCCCTGTGCATCGGTGGCCGTCGGTCGGCCCTCACCCTTCCTCTTGGTTTAGCTCCCTGCAGACTCGGCCGGACCCAGTCTGGGTCGGGATGCTCTCAGGAGTGGAACCCACAGCCCTGCAGAGGTGCTTCTGTCCAGACTAGCTGCCCTGCTGCAGCCTCTGAGGGTCTTGTCCCCACATCCCCTGGCTTCCCACTTGGCCAGGGGGAGCCCCACCTGTTCCTCGCTTATGGCTCTTCCATGATTCTCTGGATTCTTCTCTTTTTTTTTTGGAGCAAATCAGCAGATAGCCTGAGACTAGCAGATGACTGTCGAGAACACAATTATTTCTTTTGGAAATTTTTATTGGGGTATAGTTGCTTTACAGTGTTGTGTTAGCTTCTTCTGTACAGCAAAGTGACTCAGTTATACATGATACATGTATCTATTCTTTTTCAGGTTCTTTTCCTGTATACGTCATTACAGAGTATTGAGTAGAGTTCCCTAACACGATTATTTCTAAATGCCGAATTTCTCTGTAGCCTACCTCCCCCCTCATCTCTGTACTGACCCTTTCTTCCTAGTTCTTCGTTGAATGCTTTCTGTGCTGTACCATGTGCCTTTGACATCACAGTCAGTTGAGGTCATGTTTGGGGCTGGGATGGGAGGATACCTGCCTATCAGTGTATAACTAATTTGGCTTTCGAAACGATATATTCGCGAGTATAGTCTCAGGAATCAATCATTTCTCAACCTAGAGATTTCCAGGGAAGAGACTTTTCATACCTTATCACCATGTATCCATGGTACCAAAACCTTTATTGTTCTTGAGTAATTATGTGCTGATGCAAGCTCTCTTATTTGGAGCAAATAGTCTTGCTAATTTACAAAAAAAAAAAAAAAAACCCACCCCCAAATACCAGTAAAAACCCGAACCCCACAAAAAGAAACAGCAAAACGGCATAACAACGTTCAAATGAACCCAAATGGAAACAGGTAATTTAAATACTTTTAAAAGGACTCCAGGCAGGTAAACTTTGCTTTGCCCATTTCACAGTGACACACGCAACCCACGAGGGAACTCCCTAGTCCCAAATCCTAGGAAATGTGGTGTCTGTTCTTTGTTTTTAAAAGGAGAAAGGCATCCCTTGCTTTGTGTCACCGTTCCACACTTTTCCACGGTCAGCAGTGTCTTCCTGGACAATTTTACACCTTTCTTAACGTTATTCTTTTAAAAAATCTTTTAAATTAAAGTATATCGTGTTAGTTTCAGGTGTACAGCACGGTGATTCAGTTATACATGTACATAGATTCCTTTTCAGATTGTTCTCCTTTCTCGGTTATGACAGAATATCGAGCAGAGTTCTCTGTGCTCTACAGTAGGTCCTTATTAGTTATGTATTTTGTATACAGTAGTGTGTCTGTGTTAACCCCAGACTCCTAATTTATCCCCCCCCCGCCACCTTTCCCCTTTGGTAACCGTAAGTTTGTTTTCCATGTCTGTGACTCTGTTTTGTTAATAAGTTCATTTGTATCATTTTTTAAAAAGAGTTATTGATTACTTATTTATTTTTTTTTTTGGCTGCGTCGGGTCTGAGTTGCAGCATGCAGGCTCTTCGTTGTGGCGCGCGGGCTTCTCTCTAGTTGTGGCGTGTGGGCTCTGTAGTTTGTGGCACGCGGGCTCTCTAGCTGAGGCGTGCGAGCTCAGTAGTTGCGGCGTGCTGGCTTAGTTGCCCCGCAGCATGTGGGGTCTTAGTTCCCCTGACCAGGGATCAAACCCGTCCCCTGCGTTGTAAGGTGGATTCTTTACCACTGGGCCACCACGGAAGTCCCTGTATCATTTTTTATTGAAGTATAGTTGATTTACAATATCATGTTAGTTTCAGGTATACAGCACCATGATTCAGTTTTATACATATATTCCTTTTCAGATTCTTTTCCCATATAGGGTATTATGAGATACTGAGTAGAGTTCCCTGGGCTGTTCAGTAGGTCCTCGTTGGTTGTCTGTATTATATAGAGTAGTGTGTATATGTCAATCCCAATCTCCTAATTTATCCCTTCCCCCCTCTCTCCCATGGTAACCATAAGTTTGTTTCCTACGTCTGTGACTCTATTTCTGTTTTGTAAATAAGTTCATTTGTACCATTTTTTAGATTCCACATGCAAGCGATATCATATAATATTTGTCTTTCTCTGTCTGACTTACTTCACTTAGTATGATCATCTCCAGGCCCATCCATGCCACTGCAAATAACATTATTTCGTTCTTTTTTATGGCTGAGTAGTATTCCATTGTATACATGTACCACATCTTCTTTATCCATTCATCTATTGATGGACGCTTAGTTTGCTTCCATGTCCTGCCTATGGTAAATAGTGTTGCTATGAACACTGGGGTGCATGTATCTTTTCAAATTATGGTTTTCTCCTGTCTTTTTGATTTAACTTAAAATGGCCCTTATTGACAGTTTCCTGTTTCCTACAGGCATCCTTTTCTTTCCCCCTTTCATTTTTTTTAATTGAAGTACAGTTGATGTACAGTGTTGTATATTTCATGTGTACAGTATAGTGATTCACAACTGTAAAGGTTATACTCCGTTTATAGTTATGGAAAAATATTGGCTATATTCCCTGTGTTCTACAACATAACCTTGTCACTTATTTATTTTATACCTAGTAGTTGGTGCCTCTTAATCCCCTCCCCCTATCCTGCCCCTCCCCCCTTCCCTCTCCCCACTGGTAACCACTCGTTTGTCCTCTGTATCTGTGAGTCTGCTTCTTTTTTGTTATATTCACTAGCTTGCTGTATTTTTTAGATTCCACATATAAGTGAGATCATAGACTATTTGTCTCTGTCTGAGTTCCTTCATTTAGCATCGTGCCCTCCAAGTCCATCCATGTTGCTGCCAATGGCAGGATTTCATTCTCTTTTATGGCTGAGTAGTATTCCATTGTATATATGCACCACATCTTCTTTCTCCATTCATCTGTCTGTGGACACTTAAGTGGCTTCCGTGTCTTGGCTGGCATAAACGGTGCTGTTATGAACGTTGGGGTGCGTGTGTCTTTTCGAATTATGGTTTTCTCTGGGTATATGCCCAGGAGTGGGATGGCTGGGTCATATGGTAGCTCTCTTTTTACTTTTAAGGAAGCTCCATCCTGTTGTCCAGAGTGGCTGCACCAACTTACATTCCCAGCCACACTGCAGGAGGGCTCCCTCTTCTCCACGCCCTCTCCAGCATTTGTTATTTGTGGTCTTTTTGATGACAGCCTCTCTGACAGTTGTGACGTGATGGTGAATGATTTAATAAGTGGATTTTGAAAAAAATGGACTTTTAATTTTGGAACAGTTCTAGATTACAGAAGAGCTGTGAAGGTTCCCGAGTCCCCACATACCCTATGTCTATAGTTCTCTCCATCCTTAATATCTTCTGTTAAGTTCGTGTCTCACAGTGAAAGCACCTTATTGGTCTATGATCCCTGACTAAAGACCTTATGTTTTTTCCGAATTTCCTTAGTTTTTACCTAATGCCTTTCTTCCATCCCAGGATCCCACACAGGATGCTACGGTAATATCTAGTTGTCCCATCTCTTTAGGCTCCTCTTGGCTCTGATCATTTCTTAGACTCTCTGTGGTTTTTGTCTTTGTTTTTTGATGACCTTGACAGTTTTGCAGAGTGCTGGCCAGGAATTCTGTGGAATGTCCCCCTTTCATCTTTAACTTGGTGTCCTGAGGTAGACAGTGAGCAGGCATGCCTGGATAGACAGACACTAGACAGGTGTTCATACAGACAGATGATTTCCTGTGGGCAATTAGAAGGTTTAACAATGCCTGGAGAAAACCATAAGTTGAAAAGATACATGCGCCCCAATGTTCATTGTAGCACTATTTATATACAATAGCCAAGACATGGAAGCAACCTAACTGTCCATCAACAGATGAATGGATAAAGAAGATGTGGCACATATATACAGTGGAATACTACTCAGCCATAAAAAAGAAAGAAATCATGCCATTGGCAGCAACTTGGATGGACCTAGAGATGATCATACAAAGTGAAGTAAGCCAGACAGAGACAGACATATATCATACGATACCACTTATATGTGGAATCTGAAATATGATGTAAATGAACTTATTTACAAAACAGAAACAGACTCACAGACATAGAAAACAAACGTATGGTTACCAAAGGGGAAAGGGGGGCAGGATGAATTAGGAGTTGGGGATTAACATATACACACTACTATATATAAAATAGATAACCAACAAGGACCCACTGTAGAGCACAGGGAACTCTACTGAATATCTCGTAATAACCTATCATGGGAAAAGAATTTGAAAAGGAATAGATGCATGTGTACGTGTAACTGAATTGCTTTGCTGTGAAACCAACACAACATTGTAAATCAACTCTACTGCAATTAAAAAAAAAGGGCATTCGGCGAGTCAATTCTATTAACAAAGAAAAAAAAAAGGAAGTTTAGAAGGTCATCGTGTCTTTTCTGAAGGGACGAAGGCGCAGCACAGCCCTTTGTGAACATTTAATGTTATTACTGCTCACACCGTGTTCTTCCTGTGAAGGGCTCTTCATTTCTCAGGCTCGGGAATGATTAATGTTAACCTTTGGAAGCGCCGTCAAGGTGACTTCCATGAGGGAGGCGATTGTCTGCCTAGTTTCCTTAGCTCGTCTATACACACTTACAGGAATAATAATAGAAGAAAAAACCCACAGGGAAGAATTTTCATTCTCATCGTGCTTCCAAAGTTCTATTTCCCCCACCAACAATTTATGCAATATTTTCACTCCCTCCTGCATTGTCCTGTTATCCTGTGCCGTGTTTCTCCTCTTTTCATTTGTGGGGAGGAATCATCGCCGAGGAAATTCATTTTGACCGTTCCCTTCTAACACACCTCAAGGCGCTCCGTGCTTTTAAACTTGGTAATTAGAGAACCTGCTCGCGTGACCGTCTCTAAAAGTTATTCTGGAAATGTTACTTCCATGATATGTTTCCTCCTGGGGGAAATGAAGTCGTCCTTAGTTGTTATAGAAGATAAACATATAGTAAGAAAGGTTTTTTAAAAAAATAACACTTGGAGGATTATGTAATTATATTTGAAACACTTAAATGAGACCCAGAGGTTAATGTTTCCGGGAAGGAGCTTCTCCTTCAGTGAAAAGGACGTTGCCTCTGAAATTGTTGTCAAGATTCTGATGAGAACAGCGCGTGTCCAGCTCTGCACACATCTGTGGTCCTCTCCGTGTTACTATCTCTGCGATGCGTGGTTTGGGGTGTGCAGAGCCCGTGACGTTAGCATGTTAGAAATCGCTTCGATCCACTTTCTAACAGATATTTGGAGGCTCCGTAAGGTACTGTAGTGCCTTGAAGGTAAATATTTATTTTCACTTATTGCAGGTTTCGTTTTAAAACCTTTTCCTGAAGAGGAAAATTTCACTGTCTCCTCAGAGCAGGGTGGGAGATTCACATGGTCCTAAGTGTTTGCAGGTAGCATTATTCCGCCTTCATTCGTGAGAGCAGTTTTCCACGCACGTAGAGTTCTGGGTTGAAAACACTGCCCTACCCCCAGGATATTAAAGTTGTTGTGACCTGGCCTTCTGGCCTTCATTGTTTCAGATAGGAAATCAGCTATAATTATTTGTGTTTATTTTTTTTTGCGATACCGGGCCTCTCACTGTTGTGGCCTCTCCCGTTGCGGAACTATAATCAGCTATAATTATTATCATTATTTCCTGAATATAATGTGCCTTCTTTCCTCTTTTTTTTTTTAACTTGTTTTCAGAATTTTGATAATACGCCTGCGTGTGGTTCCCCGTGTTTATCCTACTTGGGTTTAAAAGGCTCCCCGTAGCCGTGGAGTAGGAAGTTTTGATAAAATTTGAACAACTTTTAGCCACTATTCTTCACATGCGTTTCCTGCTTTGTTCTTTCCACCTTCTTGTCAGTCCACAATCACGCATGTGGTAGGTTACGTCTGACCTTTCATCGAGCTCCGTTCATTTTGTGCAACTTCCTTTTCTTCCTTTGTGCTGTAGCTTGAATGATTTCTATTGAACTATCTCACGTTCACCAAATTGTTTTTCATTTGTGTGCAGTCCACTTGTAATCCCATCCTCGGACTATTGTTGTCCTCAAAACTAACTGTATTTTTCAGTTTTAGGGCTTCCATTTGGTTATTTTTAGTTTACATGTCTTTCCTGACGTTCTTCCTTTCTTCACCCTTGACCTCCATCTTTTCTTGTAAATGCTTTAATTCATAATTGTTACCTGAAAGTGCTTGTCTCTTCATTCCACCAGCTACGTCATCTCTGGGTCTGTTTCTATTGATTTTTCTCCTTCTTGACAGCAGGTGACATTTTCCCATTTCTCTGCATGTCTAGTCATTTTTGTGTGTGTATTGGACATTGTGATTGATCCACTGTAGAGATTTTGCGTTCTGTTATCTTCCTCTGAAGAGTGTTGAGCTTTGTAGTGGACAGTGCTATCACTGGTGGGTTACCTTGGCTTCACGTCTTGTCATGATGAGTCTATTTCAGTTCTGCCCTTGGGCCTTGGATGGAGCTCTCAATCTTAAGATAGGGAGCTCTCAATCTCGATCCTTTGTTCTAAGACGTAGCCCATCTCAGGATTCAGGTGAGACTCTGAGCTGTTCACTGAGCCCCTGCAACCTGGCAAGATGCAAGTGTCATCCTGTCTCCCCAGCACCAGGCAGTGGCTGAAATTTCTCCGCTCACATCTTTCAACCTTCCAGCTGCAGTTTGCCCCTGAACTCCTTGGTGTCTTGCCGTGTTTCTGCAGTTCACTAGTCTGCTGAGGTTGCGACGGGATTTTCTACTCGGAATTTTCAGCTCCCGCCCCTGTGGCCTTTCATTGAGGATTCTGCGCCTCCATTCCAGCTGCCCTAGGCGCCCCAGACTCTGACCTTTGACTCCTCAGCCCAACTGGTTGTCACTTTCTCTTTGAGGTCTGCATCCCTGCATGTTGAAATTTGAGAAGTACCCTCAGGGTACCGCCCCCCGCCCCCCAAAAAAGATAAATGAGAATGGTCTGTGGCAAACCAGAATGTGTAGCCCCTCTTTTTTGTTTTTTTTTTGGTAGCCCCTCTTTAATAAGCTACTGAAGTTAGAATAACGAGCTTCAGCAAAACAGATAACCAAACCGCCTTTTGTTAGAAATGATGATCATTAGCGTACACAGCCGCATCGTGTTGGATACGTGCTCTGTAGTGGGTATTGTTTTAAATGCTTTACGTGTATGGATTCACGTGGTCCTCTCCTAGGAAGGAGTTATTGTCACTATTCCCTTTTTACAAGTGAGGAAACCAGGGCACAAAGAGTTTCGGGAAGCCTCTTAACATCATGCCGTTAATAAGTGGACAATTTGAGTCTGAACTCAGAGTCCTAGAAGGAACCCAGAAATAGAGCAACCCTTGGAGATGGGGAGAGATGGAGAAGGCAGGGAAACAGAAAGAGAGAGGCGGGTGGAGAAAGACAGAAAGCAGCTCAAGCAGCTCAACAGATGGGAGTTGGGTGGGTGTTGCTGGCCCAGGGTCTCGCAGGGACCCTGGCTTGTACATTGTAGTCACGCCTCTGTCGGTGGGACACAGTGGAGGCAGGAGAAACATGGTGGGGTTAGAACCCTTCCTGTTATTTTCATAGCGACAAGAACGCAGCAGAGGGAACCGCATGTGCCCCAAGACCCCTGAGAGTACCGAGAGCTGGGGAGGGCTCTAGGGCCTCCACAGCCCATGGGAAGGTACGGCTCCTTCAAACCCAGAACATGAGCCCATGAGGAAGCAGAACCCCAGCTGCCACCGGGTTGTGTGTATCTATCCGTTATAGGTACATATCCATGAAGAAACTCTTCCAGGTTCTGTCTAGTTGGGCGTCTTCCTTTGTAATAAAGAGAAGTCCTTGTTTTTATGGCTACGTACGCTTCTGTTGACAGGATATCCCAGGGTGTTTGCCTCATTTCTCATCGATGGCTTGTGTTTCGTTACCCCGTGTGTTCGGTGCCCTTGTCTTTGTATCTTAAACACTTACTCTTCCCCCGATGCCTTCTGATATGTCGTATGAGGAGTCAAAGGCGTTGAATGCAGGTTGCCGAACAGCTCTCCAGGAATGTGGCACTGGTCACGGCCACCACGAGTGGACCACTTGCCCTTGTCCTCCACTGTGTGTTTCCATGTAGAGCTATTCATCTGGGTGATGGTTTGGCCACTGGGTGACGCCGTTTGGCCTGCGGGGGACTGGCAAGGATGCCGTGTGCCGAGGGATGCAGGTATCGCAAGGTCTTGGAGCTCCAGGTGGAGACATCTCTCTGTCTGGGTAATCAGGCCGCCCAGCTCCGTGTGTCCTGAGCTGACCTCCTTACCTGGAATTCCCCTTCCAGGACTTGGCCGGTTACACTTTGGAGTTGATTCAGCCCTTGTCTTTTTCCAGCCTCATGTTTGCATCACTCCTCCTCCCCATGCCTGCAGATAAGCCTGGGCGTGGACGGGGAGGGTGCAGCTCGGGGAGTTTCCAGGCCTTGGTACGCTCCTTCCTTGGCATTTGCGTAATCACCATCCCAGGCGTGGGCTTCTGCCCGCCCGTCAGACGCCCGCCCTGACTTGTCCTCAGGGTGTTCCTGTTTCGAGTACCTGATTGATGACGCCTTTTCACGTATCCACATCGGAGACCTGCTGAAGGGAGCACAGGGCAAGCCGTGATGGCACGCGTTTCCGAAATGTCCCGCCGTAGAGCTGGCTTCCCAGCGTAGGTTTTCCAGGGGTGGACCTGTCACTGGGAACCTCGCCCTATACAACGACCCTCCCCATTTGGAGCGAATGCCACAGATCACCTGCTTGTAAAATTAAACGTGAGAGGACGTTAGGATTCCTTTAGGGAAACGAGTCGTAAAAAGCCCGGTCTCCTGGAAGGCACATGCTTTCTCTGTACCCAGTGGTGGCTTGAGGGGTCACCATGCAGGATCTGCTCACCTGGCAGGTATGTCTAAACCCCTTTGTCTCTCTATACGTTACTGTTATTTTTTAAATTGCTACAGTTTAGTGTTTAGTACAGTTTAAAGTTTACAGAAAATTGAGGACAAAATACAGGGAATTCCCAATACCTGCCCCACAGTTTCATCTGTTATTAACATCTTGCAGGAATACACCACATCTGTTACAACTGATGAACCAGTATGCACACATTACTAACTAAGGTCCGCAGTTTACATTAGGGGTCACGCTTGCTGTTATACGTTCTACGGGTCTGGACCAATGTATAATGACGTGTATCCACCATTATAGTAGCGTACACGGTAGTTTCACTGCCCTAAAAGCCCTCTATGTTCTGCCTGTTTATCCCTCCAACCCCTGGCAACCACTGATCCTTTTATTTTTGTATGTATTTTAATTTGTTTTTTTTTTTTAGCACCGATCCTTTGACTGTCTCCACAGTTGTGCCTTTTCCAGAAAGTCGTAGAGTTGGAATCACAGTCTGTAGCCCTTTCAGATGGGCTTCTTTTACTCAGTCATATGCATTTAAGGTTCCTCCCTGTCTTTTCATGGCTTCAGAGCTCCTTTCTTTTTAGCACCGAATACCTATTTTTATAAAGGACAAAATTCCCCCTAAGGATTTTAAATGCTCATGGGCAAGCCCGACCGCATACAGCGCTGGGCAGTAGGTGGGTGTACCCAGAGGAGAGGGAGTTGCAGGGTACAGCGTCTTCAGTTTTTTATTTTTATTTTATTTTATTTTTTTTAAACAGAGAACAGTAGTTATTTATTTATTTTTATATTTATTTATTTATTTTGGCTGCGTTGGGTCTTCGTTTCTGCGTGAGGGCTTTCTCCAGTTGCAGCGAGCGGGGGCCACTCTTCATCGCGGTGCGCGGGCCTCTTACTATCGCGGCCTCTCTTGTTGCGGAGCACAGGCTTTAGGCGCGTGGGCTCAGTACTTGTGGCTCGTGGGCTCTAGAGCGCAGGCTCAGTAATTGTGGCTCACGGGCCCAGCCGCTCCGCGGCATGTGGGATCCTCCCGGACCGGGGCACGAACCCGTGTGCCCTGCATCGGCAGGCGGACTCTCAACCACTGCGCCACCAGGGAAGCCCCGCGTGTTCAGTGTTTGAAAACGGCAGCTGTTAGGTTGCCCCCAAAGGAAGGTCAGGGTGAGGGTGAGGCTTAGAGGGAAGAGGTTGGCGGTGGTCCGATTGGACGGCCAAGACTTGGTACATCCCCGCCTGGGCTGGAGGTCGCCGGGTATTCAGCCGCTGCACCCGTGTTCCCACCTGGAGGCGTCTTCTGCTCTCTGAGCCTGTTTCCTCTCTCTCGTCTTCCGTCGGGGGGCCTCACGGAGGCGACCCCTGCCCGCCGACCGGCGGGACCACCTAGGGCCGGGGTTTGGAACAGCCGGGAGCGGCCGGATGACTGATAGCACATCCTCAGCTCTGCGGATGTGGCAGTTGGGGGACCCTTTCCCAATTCCCCCCGCGCCCCCGTAACGGGGGCGTGGCTTGTTGTACAGGTTAATTACCCCGAAGATGATGGTGTGGTTTTAGCCGTGCATCCCTCGGGCAGGCTATGTAACGAGAGAAGAGATAACAAGTGTGGTCCAAAGACAAAAAAAAAAAAAAAGAGCTCCACCTCCTGGCTGCTTTCTGGAAACGTTCTGTCTGTGAAACCGCGTTCGGGCGGCCGGTGAGGGGCCCCCAAAGGCCACGCCAAGCCTGTCCCGCGGGGACCTGCTCCTGCCCCGAAGACAGAGGCACCACGGGCATCCGAGCCCAGGGCAGAAACATGCGTCCCGACAGCTCCTGGCCACGGTCCAGCGCCAGGTGTGTTCGGCCCACGCCTGCGTCTGTTCCGTGATGGATCGACTGCCCTG
This sequence comes from Stenella coeruleoalba, assembly GCF_951394435.1. NCBI lineage: Eukaryota > Metazoa > Chordata > Mammalia > Artiodactyla > Delphinidae > Stenella > Stenella coeruleoalba. Next base: position 982,416 of record NC_137152.1, read on the forward strand.
GACGTGTCCGTAGCTTCAGCAGTGATGGCCCGGCGGAAACACGGTGGAGGGGATCTGTTGGCTCTGTTTCTCACACTCTGGACCCCCCTTGTGCCTCCAGAGAGGGGACGTGGCCTGGGAGCTGCCCTTGAGAGCCTGTTGACCATTTTTATGTTTTGGGCAAAGCCGGGGATCACGTCTGCTGGGTGGGGAGACAGGGTTTCCACCTGACCTGGCCGGGAGGTGGGCGGGAAAGTCCCAGGAAGATGCCGCTGCTTTTTCAGGGCAAGCTGAGGCCTGCGACCGCGTTCCCCACGGCTAGAGATTTGCAGAAGCAGCATCGTCATCCGTTTCTCAGGGAGGGCTTAGTTGCTCCGCGGCACGTGGGATCTTCCCGGACCGGGGCTCGAACCCGTGTCCCCTGCATCGGCAGGCGGACTCTCAACCACTGCGCCACCAGGGAAGCCCCAAGGAAGTGAACTGTGACACCTGCTACCACGTGGGTGAATCTTGAGCTTGTGATGCTTGGTGAAATAAGGCAGACGCAAAGGACAAATTCCGAAGGTGCCACTTCTGTGAGGTCCCTAGAGGAGTGAGATTCATACAGACAGAAAGTAGGACGGTGGGTGTCCGGGGCTGGGGGTGTGGGCAGGAGACGGGGAGTGAGTTTTGAATGGGGACAGAGTCTCGGTTGGGGATGATGGAAAGTTTCTGCACCTGGATGTGTTGTTGTAACCACCAGCCTCTTGCCTCTGGGGTCCCTGGGCTCATCCTGGGGACCTCTTTGAGTAGAACCGAGAATGACCCCCTAGGACTCGAACTCCGGTGTTCTCCACAAGACGTGTCACCCCTAGCAGCCCTGGGAGGACGACCAGTCCCCGTGGAGACACCCCTGTCCTGTGGTCGTGGCCACGGACTTCTTTGGGAGGGAGCCAGCACCTGCTCTGTGGCTGCCCCTGCAGGTAACAAGATTCAGGTTTCAGATTCAGGTTTCTCCACACAGGTTTCCTCCGTGACTCACCCCAACCCCTAGGCCGGCCCCTTTGCACGTCCTGGGTCTGGCTGAGGTCCCAGAGTTGGGCGCCCCGTCCTCTCACCCCCCAGCATTTCCTCTGCGAGCTTCTACACTTGGGGTGCTGCCCATTTCCCATCCGTTTGTCTGTAACCTTGGTGCCTCAGCGGACAGGTGGCAGGAGCCCCCTTTTAACCTTTAATGCTTCTGATTCAAAGTGGAATTTCCAAAGGCCCAAACTCACATTAATTTTCGAAAGCTCCCCTTGTAAAGCATGTCGACAGGGGATTCATAGCCAGTAACAAAATATTTTATATTTGAAATGGAAATGCAGGGCGTCACCATCTCTGGGATACAGCCAAAATGCGAAGAGAATTTATGTTGCTCTAGGCTCTCGTACTCGTATGAAATGAAAAAACAAAATTATGGCTGGGCACCCAGGGCGTGAAGTAAAAATTAGGAAGCACGAATATGAACGTACTCATAGTGCGCAGAAATAAAGCCCCAAGTGGGAAGAGCAGAGAAGCCACAAACCAAGTCAGTAATAGTTTCCTTCAAAAACTAATGAATGGATAATCACCCAGCAAACAGTTGTTCATCTTTCATCGCACAAGATGCAGGAGCAAATTAGTGTGGCCTTGGAATGAGAAAGGGAAAATATTGGGAAACCCAATAAAATATTGGGAAACCCAATAAAAATAGGGTTTACGTTTGGACAAAAGGGAATTTATTCTTGACTCTGGGCAGTACTCTTTGATTATCTGTTGCAAAAGGATGTCTCACTCCTCAAAACGGGATTTTCCCAGATTGATGCAAATAGCATTGGAGATCACACACAGATCAGCGACACGTTGAAAGACCAGAAGTCACAACTCTCCCCCAAAAGGCTGCTGCCTGTAGTAAAGTTCCTAAGTACTCTTTCCAAACCTCCAAGGATGATGGAGATCAAGGATCTGCAAGCTTCAGACCCTGAGCTAAATCTGGCCCTCTGCCTTTTTTTGGCAAATAAAGTTTTATTGAAACAGCCACACCCGTTCATTTACTTACTGTCTGTAGCTGTGTTTGCCCGAGGTCAACAGAGTGAAGACTCTGTTGAAGAGTCTGAGTTACTCTGTTCTCAGAGTGAAGACTCAGAGAAGAGACTGTATGGCCCACAAAGCCAAAAGTATTTACTCCTCGGCCCTTTGTGCAAAATGTTTCCCAGCTCTTGATCTGTAGCGTTCAAAGGGGTCATGGCCACCAAGCTTACTTTATGTGTTACATATACTTTTCTTCCTAACTGTGCAATTTCCAAAGCAAAGTTATAGCTCAACTTGCTTACTAACCTAGATACAGAATGTTTAGCTTAACTCTAGCTATTGAATAGACTCCCAGGTTAAAAAATACCCTCTGACATGATTACATGTTCACTTCCTTACAGAAGAAATCATATTTCTCTCAGAAGATAACAGTAAAGCATTCAGGATCATTTACTATCCATTCATTACTAAACTTCTGAAGAAATTAATTTTGTAGCAGCAGCTGGAAGGGTGGCAGGTGGTCTGTCTACACCTGAAGCATGAATTGAATGGATAACAAGTGAGTTTCCAGGCCTGAGGCTGGTTGATTGGTTCTGGCTGCCTGATACTGTGAGATGAGAACGATGCTTCAGCAAGGGAGACTGCGATTGATTGGTGATGTCTGCTGTGGTCATGGGGAAAGGACTGTGGCCCATATGCTACAGTCTTTTTTCTTCTTCTCTTATACATTTATTAGTTACTTTTTTAAATTGAAGTATCGTTGATTTACAATGTTGTGTTAGTTTCAGGGGTACAGCAAAGTGGTTCCGTTTTCCCTCTCTCTATACACACATATATATGTTCTTTTTCAGATTCTTTTCCATTATGGGTTACTATGAGATACTGAGTATAGTTCCCTGTGCTCTACAGTAGGTCCTTGCTGTTTATCTATTATATGTATAGTATATGTTACTCCCAAATTTCTAATTTATCCCTCCCTCCACCTCATAATTGGTATGAGACAGTTATGACCTCATAATTGTCTCATAACCACAATGAACCGTAAATCTCTGAAAGCACTGGAAGCAGCCACCAGCCAGCACCAGAGCCGTTTGGCTGGTTCTTGGGGGACGTTCCCAAGCCTTAGCCGCTGCTGGCGCTGAGCGGGCACTTGACAACTGAATTATTTTCGAAGATAATCAGGTAAGTTTGGTTCTTGCTTGCATGGAGTTTATATTATAGCTGGAGAGGAAGGTTAATCGAGTAACAGTGCACTTGTCTGAGTTAGCAAAATTGTGATAAATGCTGTAAGCACCGTCCTTAAAGCAGCTACGTTAAAAGATCCGCTTTCGTCCCCTCGCACGATGCTCTGTCTGCTTTCCCACCCTCCTGTGCAGTTTCCTCTTTCTTTACTGCCCCTTTCATGCCGGACCCCTTTGTGTGTCACCCTAGCATCTCACACAGCACCCCTCTCCCGGGCATTGCATGCACACCCATGGTGCTGATTCTCCCTGATGCAGTTTTCTCGGAAACTCCTGCCAGCTAGACCTCTGTGCCCACGCAGCACATTCAGGGCTGGACGCGACGTCTTCCTTGTCCCTGATTTGGTCAGTGGTGCCGCCACCTCCCAGCTGGAGGCTAGACGCCGGGCTTTCCCTGGTGGCTTTTGCTCCTCATCAGTCCTCTTTCTGCAGCCAGTAGCTGAGCACTGTGTCTTCCTCCTAAACATCTCTCCAAAGCATTCATTTCTTTTTCTGTGCTCCTGTCACTACTCCACCTGTTCGCTACCTGGTCCATAACCCATCCTCCTGGCTGGCCTCCCATTTCTGGGCTGCCCAAGCAGTTGCCTTACCTGATTAAACCCCTACGGGTGGAGCCCCTCCATGGTTCCTCCCACCAGCTCTAGACTTGAACATGAGCTCTCTCCTCCTGCTGTTGACCTAGTCACCCTACACTTCTCAGCCTCCACAGCAGACCCTGAAGGAGGTGTCCTAAACCCAGGTGCCTCCACTCCTTCCTCCCTGACCCTCTTCCATCTCGCCCACCTCACACATTGTACTGTGGTTTGTGTAACTGTGTCACCAATTTCCTAGTCCTCTGCATGGTCCCTGGCGCATCGTGGACACACAAAAAATGTGCTGGCCAGGAGAATGCAGGGTGGAGAACGTCTTGTACTTTGTGGGATCTCAGTGAATGGCAGATGTCATGACAATGATGGTGACAGTGATGGTGGTGATGAGCGTTGATAACGATCGTGGTGATGGTGATGATGGTGGTGATGGTGGTGATAATAGAATGATGATGTTGATGATGATGGTGGTGATAATAGAATGATGATGTTGATGGTGATGGTGATGATGGTGGTGATGGTGGTCATAATAGAATGATGATGTTGATGATGATGGTGGTGATGGTGGTGATAATAGAATGATGATGTTGATGATGGTGATGATGGTGATGGTGATGATGGTGGTGATGGTGGTGATAATAGAATGATGCTGTTGATGATGACGGTGATCATGGTGATGGTGATGGTGATGGTGGTGATTACGGCTCTCTTGTCCACTGTAGTTACTCGCATAGGAAGTCACAGAATTTTGGAGGGGATGCCCAGAGGCACTAATGGGCGTCCTGGGGATGACCAGCTAGCTGCTGGAACTATCTCACTTGTGTCTCTCCTCTACGATATGCTTTTTCCGCTGTGTTACAGGAGAGACTCATTAATTCTGTGGCTTCACCGTGTCCTGTGATGGTATCGTATTTAATTTAATTGTCAGAAGGGATGTCAGGAGAAGCTCATTTGAGCTGTCTCTTTGACCTACGACATGGTATTTCCTCAATTTTTGCCTCTTCTCTCCTGAGCTGAAATGTTGCAGCTTTTGCTCAACTGAGAGAACAGTCTTTTCCTCTGATATCCCCAGAAATGAATTAATTCATGTACGTCTTCATTTCATCGATACCTTTGTCCCTCGATAAGGACGTTGCTGGTAAGAAATTTTATCTCATATCGCTTTTGTCACTTTTCAGCCTTGCTTTTGCATAGAGCATTTATCAGGCATATTCCTGGTCACCATGGTAGCTGGCTATGCTTTGCGTTGATTAAAATACATCTTTCAGGACAACATAAAAAAAGAAACTCCCCCACTACTTCTTAATTTTCTTATATTAGAACCGCAGTTGTAACCTTACCTCTCCATTCTTCCTACGGCTGGGATTTTCATGACATAAAATACTTACTTTGAAAGCCCTTTCTCAATGAAATCAATTGCATCCCAGATAACTTTTGCACTGGGTACATGGGCACTGAGACAGGACACTTCCGCCCAGGAAATGTAAGTCAGAGAAAATCAATTTTCTCCTTATTCTGTTCGGAAAAGAACAATCTGAAGGTTGCAGAGGGATTCGGGGTGGGTGGGGATGGTTGCTCTTGTCTTTTGTTTTTTCTGAGTCCTGTTTTGTCCAAATCTGAATTACGTGAATTCTGATAAGCAAATACCTCCTGTCAGACCTCCCTTCCCGCCCCTCATGGAAAGTGTTTGACAGGGAAAGAAACTTTGCCCACATCTGTTAGCCACATTTCTAGTGCACGCATCTCCTCACTGATGCTTTAATTCGGGATGTGACTGCCGTGATACCATGCAAAGGTAATGACGGACACATTCTCGGGATAATTCATGAGGTCCACTCTTCGTGGAAACATCCTTGCTCTACTCAATGGTCCACAGACTATTGTGCGGCCCCTTCGTCTGAGTCTCTTCTCCTGCTGCCAGCTCCTCCCGGGAGCCTAGGGAAGCCGGCCACATCCGACGTATTGCTCCCCACCCGCCTTCCCCAGCTGATGGCAGCCCTCACGCCTGCAGACTCTCGGGTCCTGCCTGCATTCAGCTTCCTTGCTCAGCCAAACAGAGACTGTGGTTGATGGAACCCAAAGAACACTTCTCTAGGGAGCAGGGGTTGTGTTTCTGAATATTTTAATTAAGCCCGTTGAGTCTGGGAGGGCCCACAGGACCTCTTCGTGCATCCCCTGGTCCACGTTCTGCCCTCAAAGGCGATGCTGTTGGCCATCCCAGAAGCATGGTGACACTTCTCCATCAGGCTGACTTGCCCATGGAGCTGGGCAGGTGTCAGCCACCTGTCACCCCTCCAAATTTGCACAACCAGGCTCTTAACCTAATCGTGCACCCGTCGGGTTGGAACTTTCCAGAAGTCCCATCATGCTTGGCATCTTGGTTGCTTCCCTTTGCAGCTGTGGGCAGCTGCAAAGCTGGGGCTTGACCTGGGCATAACAGAGATGTTTCATGGCTCAGCCCTCTACTTCTAAGGCACATATGGTGTCATGGGGGAAACATATGGTGTCATGGGGGAAACATATGGTGTCATGGGGGAAACATATGGTGTCATGGGGGAAAGACACTGATGGCGATCTTGCTTTCACCCGTTGCGCCCCTCCGTCATTCACACCCATTCTTTGTCTGCTACTCTTGTGGCTTTTAGATGCTCTGAATTGGGCACCCCCTGATTCTCCTGTTACTGAACCAAACTTTGGTCCACTCGCCCGTGGGCCATAAAGCCAATCTCCTGACACGGTGTTGTGGTGAAGGAAAGTGCAGCACTTACTGCAGGCCCCAAACAAGGAGAAGAACAGGCAGCTCTTCGCAAACGTTCTTGATGTACTTGGACTTCCCTGGTGGTGCAGTGGTCAAGAACCCTCCTGCCAATGCAGGGGACATGGGTTCAATCCCTGGTCCGGGAAGATCCCACATGCCGCGGAGCAACTAAGCCCGTGTGCACAACTACTGAGCCTGTGTGCCACAACTACTGAAGCCCGTGTGTCTAGAGCCCGTGTTCTGCAAGAAGAGAAGCCACCACGAGAAGCCCGCGCACCGCAACAAAGAGTAGCCCTGCTTGCTGCAACTAGAGAAAGCCCGTGCACAGCAACGAAGACCCAACGCAGCAGGAAAAAAAAAAAGTCCTTGATATAATCCATTGTCTAGAAGCTCACGCCTGTTACCAGCATGTTAATCACTCATCCCTGTTTATCCTAATCAGTTTCTGCCAGGCTGCTTGATGGATTTTCCAATGAGGAAGGCACGTTGCATGTTCTTTAGAAACGTCTTAGTGCATGAGGGCACAGGAAACTTCTGTTGAACGAAAGGTGATGACCCAAGGATATCTGAAAATCCATCCCATCATCTGAACACATAACAATGAGACGGGAAAGGTCAGATGCAAAATGCAACAGGAAGACGACTGCCCCTCGATTGGTAATGCCGGAGTCGGCGTGTTAGGCACAGTCTTTGCCCCAAGCAAATAATCCGAAGGCGACGGCTCTTGACTCTGTGGGCTCTGGGTTCAGTTTGCTCAGACTCTTTTCTGCCAAGTACAGGATGCTGCGGTCCTTGTCACAGACCGAGTGTTTTCATACGTTGTGACTGCAAAATAGGGATCCAGGGCAGGAATCTTCCCGTTATTTTATTTATTGCAAGGAACGCAATTAATAAACTTTTTATACACACACACACACACACACACACACACACACACACACCCCATCTCTTCTTTATCCATTCCTCTGTCGATGGACATTTAGGTTCTGGGGGTGGGTCTTTAATCCAGTATAACTGGTGTCATTATAAGAAGAGGAGACACAGAGAGAGAGATGCTGAGAGGAGAAGCCATGTGACGATGGAGCAGAGATTGGAGAGATGTGTCTACAAGCCAAGGACCAACAAAGATGGCCAGCAGCCCCCAGATTCTGGAGAGAAACCTACAACAGATTCTCCCCTGGAGCCTCTGGAAGGAACCAGCCCTGCCCACACCTTGATCTGAGACGTCTGGTCTCCAGAACTGAGAGAAGGTACTTTTCTGTTGGTTTCAGCCATCTGGTGTGTGGTCACGTGTGATGGCGACCCCCGGGAGACTAATACAGGTGTACGTACTCAGTGGCTCATCAAACTGCATGGCTTGGCCGCGTCCGTGTTCAGGGCAGTAATGTTACGTGAAGGACATCCAGTGAGTGCTCGCCATTTCTCTGTGTTCTCGGGGGGAATCCACTGCGTTGCTGTCCCAGACACACCGTGTATGGTATTTGATGTTGGCTGTTAGACTCACTGGGCTGAAATGCTTACCCTCCATCATCCTCCGACGACCTTCCATCTACAGAGCAGGCTCTGGTTGGTTAGCGGGATGCAGCGTATCCGGGGCTTTCAGGTCTGTCTTCTCACTCAATTCTCTGCAGATGTTGAGAGAAAGGCCCTGTTAATATCCCACTTTATCCACCGTGGGAACTCTGGGGCTCCTGTGATGATGAATAAGCGAGTGGGCTTTTATACCCAGATCTTCTGCCCTCCCTAATCAACAGGTGCTTCCTCAACCTGGCTGTGCATCCAGTTAAGACAGCCCATAAAAACACACATTCCTGGGCCCCGTCCTCTGAGAGTGACCTGGGTAGGTATCAGGTCGACAGTATTTTTAAGAAGTTCCTCCAATGATTCTATCGCTGGCCCCACAGAGGCGCTCAGGGAAAACACTGAGATTGTTTGCAATTTCGTCATCACCTCTCTGGGTTAACAAGAGCCTTGGTCTCATTTCTGGAAGAAGGAAAGAATTCAAGAACCGTTTTCTTTGCACGTGCACTATGCCGGATATTCAAGCACAGTGTTACAAAAGTAAGATGAGTGTTTATTTGCATGTCCCGTGACACATCAGACGTGGTTTCAGGAGTCAGTTTGCAACAGCACGGAAATCATGGACCAGCTTAAACTGGCTTTGCCTCGTTATATAGGTTGTTGATTAATCAAACTGAAACAGCACCAGCTTCATCTGGTTTCGCCTCATTTAATAGGTCGTTGATTCATCAATCCCCGAGTTATTTTACAGAGACAGCACTGCACATGCTCAGGACGGGAACCCATGTTTCTAGGGTGATCTCGGAGCCAAGAATCTTCAGTCCCCAAAACTTAAGGACTAGAAATGTTACCACTGGAGCCCTTTACGAAGCGAGAACTCCTTCAATAAGGAAAATCTGGCTTCCATCTGCAGGAGTAGCTCATATGGCCTGATTGGAGACTAGCCAATCAGCTTCCAAGCTTGAAACTCCCTGACCCCTTAAAGTTCACTCCGGACGCCCAATCCTGGAGACACATTTGCGAGCCCGGGCTGCTGCTGGTTGAGCTGACGGTGAATCTCTTCGTCTTCTGGGAAAGCTTGTGCCATTGCATTGGCTTCTATGCGCGTAGGGCGGTGAGCCTTTGCTCGGTGACAAGTCTTGGGGCGCTCATCACATGCTGAGTCACCTAAAGATACTGCATCTCGGTCAGTGTGGCCACCACCAGCCCCGCCGGCCGGGTGAGAGGTCTGAGACGTGTGTGCAGGAGGGATGACAAGGCGCTGGTGCCGTTTTTCATGACGCTGTTGAGTCGGATCCTGTACCGTCACTGGGATGCAAAGGTAAGAGCGCGGGTGCCTTTCGGTGTGCAGCCTGGGCTGGATTTCCACGTGCTTTCTACAGAGGCACGTTCAATCCCGTTCAGCCTCACGGAGGGAAGGGAGGCTTACACTCTCCCTAGTTCAAATAGGGTCACCCCCGGGGGAAAAGCAAGAACAATTAAGACTCCAACAGCAGTCTCCACGAATTGTTGCCAAACTTGAATCTGGTGGAGCTGGATGGAATATGACACCCCAAAGCCTCCTGCACCCACCTGCCCATCTTTGTTTTGTGCCCCATCTTTGCCATCCAGCCCAGGCTGTGGTCACCCATGGACTTGGTCAGACAGCCTGGGAGAGAAATGGGCTGAATTCTTAATGAGTTGGACCATTGTCAGAGCAAGGTGGGGAATCCAGGCTAAATACTATCTGGAAATGAAGATGCATTTTTCTAATTACTGGAATTGTATGCCTTTCGATGTATCAGTTTGAGGGGAAATGGTGATGTTTTTAGCTGACTTTGCCATTTGTGCTATTTTTGGAAATCTATAAAAATACTGAATCAAGTTCACCTGAAGCTAATAGACTATACAGCAACTATAGTTCAATTAGAAAACCCTGTAGCTTTTAAAACCTAAAGGTAACTGATGAAGACCTGAACTTTTCCCAAGACAGTGGGTGTATATTCCCAGCAGAGTAGCTGGACTTAACACTTCCCTGGTGCCTGTGTCATAATCTTGTATGGGGCCTTTGGCTGCGTGTGTTAACATTTCCCAAACGATGGGTCCCATCTGCCCTTCCTGCCCCTCCCCCCGCCGAAAGCCATTCTGGTTGAGTATCTGGTGAAAATCTGGCTTTGAAGCAAGGCACTGCCCTTCTCTTCCATGCTTCCCATTCCCCATCAGACCCTCAGCCCACCGGCTGTGTTCCCCAGCAAGTAACTAATAGACGATTCTCCATGACTCAGTTTCTCCGAGTCCAAATCTGGTCACCCTAGACCTTCTCTGCAGATGCATTTAACCCGGAGAAGACTCTACCGCGTTTCATGTTTTATGTCCACGTGCTTCTCCTGTGTAAGTCCCCTGAGGGCAGGGTCTGTGCCCCCCTGGGGTACACGGGGAAATTCAGAGGATGCCCAGCTACCCAAGCCTGTTCGCTAGCCGCGTCGAGGGCGGCGCTTGCAGATAATTGTTACCAAAGCAAACCCGAGTCCCGTGCTCAGCGAAGCCCAGCTCCTGACCCCGGGTTGTGATGAAGGGAAGAGCAGCGTTGATCTGCAAGACGCCCCACGTGCGGCCAAGTCTAGAGAAGGGCGGCTCGCGCTGAAGACGCGAACTCCCCGAGGGCCTTCAGGGAAAGGCTTTAAACCAGGGTCGAGGGAGAGGGTTTCTGGTGCGAGGTCAGCTCGTGGACCTTCTTCGGCTTGGTTGGTGGGGGACCAGGCGTCCGCGTCGTCAACCTTCTGATTGCAGCCACCTGGGGTCTCCGTGCTGGTGGGCGGCACGCAGGTAACTTCTCCCACCTGGTGGGGTTTTCAGTCTCTGCAAAGCAACGCAAAGGACGTGGCTCAGAATCTGATCTGTAGCCCTTAGGGAGGAACTGAAAGCCCTTGACTCTGTTTAATGGCTAAACTATTACTGTCTTGCTGACGGTGTTCCTTTGTTTGTATATTTTCTCACTTCTCTGATGAAATTTTCTCTCTGGAGATCCCGGAAGGCCTAGGAGGGTAAAGCTTTTCTTAGAAACAAGAAGCAGGGGCCATGGGGGGAGGGGTCCATTCCCCGGTCTGTCACAACGTCCATAAGTTGTATATTCATGTTCTCATACTCAGGCAACATTAGCTGCTTCCCCAGCCAATGCTCCCAGAGAGAAGGTATCTTTTATCCCATGAAGAAAAAGGGGACTTTTTTTTCCAGTAGAGTTTAATTTTTTTCCCGTCTCTTGTTCGTAGAGACTGGTCTGTTCCTTTTTGTCAGCTCCCACCATCTCCCATCTTTTATTTTTTTTAATCTGTCCCCTGGGGTCTGTCCGTTTCATCCTTGATTTGTTTCCTCTTGCAGTTGTATCCCCTGCCTCACATCAGGGTCTTTCTCCTTCCATGGCTGCGTCTTCGATTTCCCTGACTTCTGTTCTTGTGTTTCATGGGTGGAAACATGGAGGGGTGGATTAGCTGCCCCTCATTTCCGTTCAGGTAAGTGCCACTCCTGTGTCCAGTTCGCTTTGTCAGCAGAGACGAGATGGCATTTGGCTTAAAAACGCCTCATGAGTTCAACATTTCCCTGCTACAGAAGAAGCGTTAATCACCATTACAGTGTTCCCCAGAGTGGCCAGCAGAATCCTCCCCCTGTTTGCCCAATTATTAACCAAAACATCACTCCTTTTTAGCCTGGCACGACAACAAAAGCGATAGCTTTATTTAGCGAGATTTTAAAATCAAGACGGGAATAAGTTACACAGTTAATGTGACATAGGCTGAGGGAGCTAAAATATGACACAGAAGGGTTTGTTACAGTGGAACACACTTATGTTTTGTTTTATAAGAGAGATAACTGATCAGAAGGAACTAGGAAGGAAAAACATCATCTAAAACCACCAGGCGGGGCTTGTAGACCCCACGTAACAAGCCGTTCTTCAGGGTTGGGCTCCCTCTGCAGACACCAGGCCACTCCGTTTCTGGGCCTGCAGCGTTCATCAGAGTTAGCAAGGATGCTGGCTGAGGTCGATAGGAAACATTCTGCAGAGTTCTTCGTGTCCACAATGAGGATACTCTTTATTCTTCCCTGGGTATAAAAGGGTTGTGGGTTTCTCTTGGCCAAAGGTCAGTTCTCTGCTCTCCACATGGAGAGCGCCTTGTTCAAGAAATAGGTTTAAGGCGGGACTTCCCCGGGGGTCCAGTGGTTAGGACTCCACGGTTCCACTGCAGGGGGCAGGGGTTTGATCCCTGGTCGGGGAGCTAAGATCCTGCAAGCCACGGCCAAGAAAAAGAAAAAGAGAAAAGAAATAGGTTTAAAAGAAGGTGATTTCATTCTGCCGTCATGGGCTCATGACAGGGACTCCGAAATCTCATGAGTCATCTGAAATCATGTGCATAAGTTTGTTTCTTGCAAGTAAATATAATGCCAACTGTCAAGGCATGGGTGGCTTCCGCTTAGGAGTAAACGGTTGTTTACGCATCACGTGTTAGTAACATACAGTACACAAGCCAAATGAGCATCTTCCGAGAGTCTTCAGGAAAGATGTTGATTCTTTATGAGAACTCGGCTGCAGAGGTAGCTGGCCACGGTCCTGACCTTCAGCTGTGCCCTCAGGCAAGCAGGTCACTGTGTTCCCTGCCTGGGTCCTTGGTCTCTCTAATCAATAGAAATTGATTAGAAGGCAGATGAGGAATTCAGGCGAGGCTGTCTTGGGACTTGTCCTGCAGTGGGAGGGAGTGAAAACAAGTAACAGGTGCTTTGCTCATTCCCTGAGCTGGTTCCTAATGGGCTGAGGGTGGGAGTAGTTGGGTGGGTTGGGATGGAGGGATGGCTTAGGGGGTCTGCCCACCCCTCGGTGGTGCAGTGCGCAGGAATCACGCGCAGGACCTGCTTTTGCTCCAACACCTCAGAAATGGCAGTTGGGGTTTGGTCTTTTGGTATCTTATTGTTTGTAATTTCCCACAGCTGTGTGCGGTTATTTTTAGTCCCTTCTAGTTTCTTTGTATTTTGCTGCTGGAGGAGAGGTGTGTCCAGGTGCAAGCCCTGCAGCAAAGGGTCCCAGCTCCCAGCCCATCTCAACTGCAGTTCCCCCAATTTCAGGAAGGGGCGTCATGGATACTGTATACAGTCGGTTCTGGATGTCAGTGCGGTGACTGTATACAGCCGCTTGTGGATGCCACCGTGCTTATTCTCACCTCCTGGTTATAGGTCACGGCTGGTTTTGCGTCGTCCTTTCCCACTGAGTTTGCCATGTGGTGTTCGGTTAGTGATGTTGCAAGCTGTGACTATTCGTATTGACATTTTGGGGCCAAAAGATACGAATGTTTTTGATTCGAATACAAATCACAAAAATGTGACCTTAGCATGGGATTGCTTGCAGGGCATGTACCTGTGCAAATGTATTCTATCATGTCTTCACGGGGCTTTAAAACTTTATCCCATAACTCAATTTTTCACACTTAAATCGCACTTTGTTTTTTATTGACCCTAAAATGAAGTTTGCTGGTGTATTCCACAAATTGCTGTATGGGACCTGCAGGTGTGCTGATTGCTATAATTTTTAAAAGCGTTTGTAAAATCGTGATGTATCTGTTTGCTCTGGCTGCCATAAAATGCCCCAGACTGGGGGCGCTTTTAAACATCAGGCATGTGTCTCTCTCCCAGTCTTGGAGGCTGGAATCTGAGATCCAAGGGTCAGCAGGGCTGGTCCCTCCCGAGGTCTCTCTCTTGGGTTTGTAGCCGGCCTCTCCTCCCTGTGTCCTCACAGGGTCGTCCCTCTCTGCGCGTCTGTGTCCTGATCTCTTCTTATAAGGAAACCTGTCCTTTGGGATCAGGACCCACCCTAGTGACCTCAGTTTACCATCATCCTCTCTTTGAAGACCTTATCTCCAAATAGTGTCACATTCTGAGGTCCTGGGGGCTAGGACTTCAACACGTGAATTTGGAGGGGACAGTTCAGCCTATAGCACATAAAGGGACAATTTAACACAACCAGATACAACCACACCCCTGCGTATGTACGTAGACCCGTCTTTTCACTGTGACTATGTCCCCTTCTCCATTGGGGGTGCACTGGTCCTCATGTGCTTTCCCCAGTGAACCTGAATTTATCACGCACCTCAATTTTATAGCCGGCATCAAAGGCGTTACCAGAATCCCAATGAAATGACTCCTGAAACCTTAGTTTTTCCTACAAATGGGGCGTTTCTATTACAGGCCATTCTGTTCATCTGACTTGGTTTGCTTTTCATGGGTCTGTGCTTCTGTCTTCCCCTGATTTGATCATTCATGGGTTATGCATAGATGATGGGGAAAGAGGAACATCACAGAGGAGAATCAGATTAGTCCGTGCTCCCGGACAGGCAAAGCCAAACTCACCTCATTACATCCTTTATTAGGGTCATCCTTTCTTGTGAGATGCCTACATCTCATGATTCAAAACTAATCGTCGGTGGATTGTTCATGGTTTTTATCCTCCTTAGTATTCTTTTATGTATGGCAGTCATTTCTGAATATATTCTCCTTGCAAAAATGTCATATATGTTAAAGCTCCATTTCCCTGTTTCCATCCAGTTTTATTTTTTTATAAATTATGTTTAGGTGCATTGGGTCTTCGTTGCTACGTGTGGGCTTTCTCTAGTTGCAGCGAGCGGGGGCTACTCATAAATACACCCAAAACTACTGAATTGCATGCTTAGAAGGGTGAATTTACCATATGTGAATTATATCTCAATAAAGAAAACCAGAAAGGATAGCAAAAAATAAGCTAAATTTATAAATGAAAACAATTTTTTAAAGCTAATGGATTAAATAATATTTTAAAAGCTATAGAATTAAATAATTTTTTTAAATAAAGCACTTCTGCTATATTAACAAAATATGATAGTTACTGTGAAGCAGAGTGCTTGTGCAGATACTGAGTTGTGAGCTGAACCAGCTGCTCTTTTCGCGGAACACCATTTTTGGCTTCTTGGTTAGAAGATGCCACGTGGAGCAGAGTATCCTGGCTTATTGCTAAACCGGCCGTAGGAAAAAGCTTTAGAATTGGTTCTCCAAGCCAGCTAACAGGTACACGAAAAGGTGTTCAACGTTGCTAATCATCAGGGAAATGCAGATCAAAACCACAGTGAGACATCACCTCACAGCGGTCAGAAGGCCATCATTAAAAAGAACACAAATAACAGATGTTGGGGAGGGTGTGGAGAAACGGGAACCCTCCTGCACTGTCGGTGGGAATGTAAGCTGGTGCAGCCCCTATGGAGAACAACACTATGGAGGTTCCTTAAACTAAAAATAGAGCTACCATATGGTCCAGCAATCCCACTCCTGGGCATATATCCAGACAAAATTAATTCGAAAAGATTCATGCACCCCAAAGTTCATAGCAGCACTATTTACAATAGCCAAGACATGGTAGCCACCTAAATGTCCATCAACAGAGGAATGGATAAACAAGAAGTGGTTCATATATACAATGGAATACGGCTCAGCCATGAAAAAGAATGAAATAGTGCCATTTGGGGCAATATGTTCCTGTAGCTTATTTATACATAGCAGTCTGGACCTCTTACTCACCTACCCCTATCTTGCCCCCCCCCCCCCACTGGAAACCACTCGTTTGTTCTCTGTATCTGTGAGCCTGCTTCTGTTTTGTTATACAGTATTCACTACTTGGTTGTATTTTTTAGATTCCACATATAAGTGAGATCATACAGCATTTGTCTTTCTCTCTGACTTATTTCACTTAGCATAACACCCTCAAGGTCCATCCATGTGGCTGCAGATGGCATTATTTCATTCTTTTTAAGGGCTGAGTAGTATTCCATTGTATAAATGCACCACATCTTCTTCATCCATTCCTCTGTTGATGGACATTTAGGTTGCTTCTGAGGGTGGGTCTTTAATCCAGTATAACTGGTGTCATTATAAGAGAAGACAGAGACACTGAGAGGAGAAACCATGTGACGATGGAGCAGAGGTTGGAGAGATGTGTCTACAAGTCAAGGACCAGCAAGGATGGCCAGCAGCCCCCGGATTCTGGAGAGAAACCTACAACAGATTCTCCCCTGGAGCCTCCGGAAGGAACCAGCCCTGCCCACACCTTGATCTGAGACGTCTAGTCTCCAGAACTGAGAGAAGGTACTTTTCTGTTGGTTTCAGCCATCTGGTGTGTGGTCATGTGTGATGGCGACCCCGGGGAGACTAATACAGGTGTACGTACTCAGTGGCTCATCAAACTGCATGGCTTGGCCGCGTCCGTGTTCAGGGCAGTAATGTTACGTGAAGGACATCCAGTGAGTGCTCGCCATTTCTCTGTGTTCTCGGGGGGATCCACTGCGTTGCTCTCCCAGACACACCGTGTATGGTATTTGATGTTGGCTGTTAGACTCACTGGGCTGAAATGCTTACCCTCCATCATCCTCCGACGACCTTCCATCTACAGAGCAGGCTCTGGTTGGTTAGCGGGATGCAGCGTATCAGGGGCTTTCAGGTCTGTCTTCTCACTCAATTCTCTGCAGATGTTGAGAGAAAGGCCCTGTTAATATCCCAGTTTATGAACCGTGGGAACTCTGGGGCTCCTGTGATGATGAATAAGCGAGTGGGCTTTTATACCCAGATCTTCTGCCCTCCCTAATCAACAGGTGCTTCCTCAACCTGGCTGTGCATCCAGTTCAGTCCAGACAGCCCATAAAAACACACATTCCTGGGCCCCGTCCTCTGAGAGTGACCTGGGTAGATATCAGGTCGACAGTATTTTTAAGAAGTTCCTCCAATGATTCTATCGCTGGCCCTACCGAGGGGCGCTCAGGGAAAACACTGAGATTGTTTGCAATTTCGTCATCACCTCTCTGGGTTAACGAGAGCCTGGGTCTCATTTCTGGAAGAAGGAAAGAATTAAAAGACCGTTTTCTTTGCACGTGCACTATGCCCGATATTCAAGCACAGTGTTACAAAAGTAAGATGAGTGTTTATTTGCGTGTCCCGTGACACATCAGACATGGTTTCAGGAATCAGTTTGCAACAGCATGGAACTCATGGACCAGCTTAAACTGGTTTTGCCTCCTTAAATAGGTTGTTGATTAATCAAACTGAAACAGCACCAGCTTCACCTGGTTTCGCCTCATTTAATAGGTCATTGATTCATCAATACCCGAGTTATTTTACAGAGACAGCACTGCACATACTCAAGACGGGAACCCATGTTTCTAGGGTGACCTCGGAACCAAGAATCTTCAGTCCCCAAAACTTAAGGACTAGAAATGTTACCACTGGAGCCCTTTACGAAGCGAGAACTCCTTCAATAAGGAAAATCTGGCTTCCAGCTGCAGGAGTAGCTCATATGGCCTGATTGGAGACTAGCCAATCAGCTTCCAAGCTTGAAACTCCCTGACCCCTTAAAGTTCACTCCGGACGCCGAATCCTGGAGATACATTTGCGAGCCCGGGCTGCTGCTGGTTGAGCTGACGGTGAATCTCTTCATCTTCTGGGAAAGCTTGTGCCATTGCATTGGCTTCTATGCGCGTAGGGCGGTGAGCCTTTGCTCGGTGACAAGTCTTGGGGCGCTCATCACATGCTGAGTCACCTAAAGATACTGCATCTCGGTCAGTGTGGCCACCACCAGCCCCGCCGGCCGGGTGAGAGGTCTGAGACGTGTGTGCAGGAGGGATGACAAGGCGCTGGTGCCGTTTTTCATGACGCTGTTGAGTAGGATCCTGTACCGTCAGTGGGATGCAAAGGTAAGAGTGCGGGTGCCTTTCGGTGTGCAGCCTGGGCTGGATTTCCACGTGCTTTCTACAGAGGCATGTTCAATCCCGTTCAGCCTCACGGAGGGAAGGGGGGCGTACACTCTCCCTAGCTTAAATAGGGCCACTCGGGGGAAAAGCAAGAACAATTAAGACTCCAAGAGCAGTCTCCACGAATTGTTGCCAAACTTGCATATGGCGGAGCTGGATGGAATATGACACCCCAAAGCCTCCTGCACCCACCTGCCCATCTTTGTTTTGTGCCCCATCTTTTCCATGCAGCCCCGGCTGTGTTCACCCATGGACTTGGTCAGACAGCCGTGGGAGAGAAATGGGCTGAATTCTTAATGAGTTGGACCATTGTCAAAGCAAGGTGGGGAATCTAGGCTAAATACTATCGGGAAATGAAGATGCAGTTTTCTAATTACTGGAATCTATGTCTTTCGATGTATCAGTTTGAGGGGAAATTGTGATGTTTTTAGCTCACTTTGCCATTTGTGCTGTTTTTGGAAATCTATAAAAATACTGAATCAAGTTCACCTGAAGCTAATAGACTATACAGCAACTATAGTTCAATTAGAAAACCCTGTAGCTTTTAAAACCTAAAGGTAACTGATGAAGACCTGAACCTTTCCCAAGATGGTGAGTGTATAATCCCAGCAGAGTAGCTGGACTTAACACTTCCCTGGTGCCTGTGTCATAATCTTATGTGGGGCCTTTGGCTGCGTGTGTTAACATTTCCCAAACGATGGGCCCCATCTGCCCTTCCTGACCCTCCCCCCGCCGAAAGCCATTCTGGTTGAGTATCTGGTGAAAATCTGGCTTTGAAGCAAGGCACTGCGCTTGTCTTCCATGCTTCAAATTCCCCATCAGACCCTCAGCCCACCGGCTGTGTTCCCCAGCAAGTAACTAATAGACGATTCTCCATGACTCAGTTTCTCCGAGTCCAAATCTGGTCACCCCAGACCTTCTCTGCAGATGCATTTAACCGGAGAAGACTCTACCGCGTTTCATGTTTTATGTCCACGTGCTTCTCCCGTGTAAGTCCCCTGAGGGCAGGGTCTGCGCCCCCTGGGGTACACGGGGAAATTCAGAGGATGCCCAGCTACCCAAGCCTGTTTGCTAGCCGCGTCGAGGGCGGCGCTTGCAGATAATTGTTACCAAAGCGAACCCGAGTCCCGTGCTCAGCAAAGCCCAGCTCCTAACCCCGGGTTGTGGTGAAGGGAAGAGCAGCGTTGATCTGCAAGACGCCCCGCGTGCGGCCAAGTCGAGAGAAGGGCGGCTCGCGCTGAAGACGCGAACTCCCCGAGGGCCTTCAGGGAAAGGCTTTTAAACCAGGGCGAGGGAGAGGGTTTCGGGTGCGAGGTCAGCTCGTGGACCTTCTTCGGCTTGGTTGGTGGGGGGCCAGGCGTCGGCGTCGTCAACCTTCTGATTGCAGCCACCTGGGGTCTCCGTGTTGGTGGGCGGCGTGCAGGTAGCTTCTCCCAACTGGCGGGGCTTTCAGTCTCTGCAAAGCAACGCAAAGGACGGGGCTCAGAATATGATCTGTAGCCTTTAGGGAGGAACTGAAAGCCCTTGACGCTGTTTAATGGCTAAACTTGCGTGACTGTTTTCGTTTGTCTCTGCATTTTCTCACTTCTCTGATTAAATTTGTGTTTCGGAGCTCGGGGAAGTCCGGTGAGGCTACAGGTTTTCTACCAATAAGAGCCAGGTGGAGAACATGCGGCGGGGGCGTGTCTACCCCGTGAGGCCCCATGGGGTCCTGCTCGGTTACACCCTGAGTTGGCAGGGCCGTTAAGCCGGCCCAGAAGTGACAGGAAGCCGGAGCAGGCTGCCTCCTGGGGTCACTCCTCATCCTTTGGCGAGACCCCCCCCCCCGCCCCCTTTCCCCGGCTTGGGTGTTTGTGCCGTGGCTTCGTGGCTGACCGCCCTCCCGCTGGATGGAAGTAGCCACCAGTACCTGCTTCCCCTCCCTCTGGCTTCATCCCGGGCTGGGGGCTTTATTTACTGTTCTCTCCGTCATGGTCACTTCCGTCCGGGGTCGGTGCTGATTTCGGGCCGTGGGAGGATACAGAACCGAAGGCGCTGAAGCAGACACATACATCAGATTGTCTCTCGAATGCTCGCTCTGACCTAGTTGACGACTAGTGCCCATCATGGTCTCACGATTACGAGAATTCATGCCCGAGCTGGCCGTAGCATCTCGTGGCTGGCATCCCAAGCCCTAATCACGCTTCCCTTGACTCTAGTTTAATCCTCCTTGTGCATAACACCTCAGTTTGGGGGGAGCTGAAACAAACAATACATGTAAAAGCCAGATGCATGTGTTTCTGGTAGTGTGTTTATTCCCATTTTGTGGAAATCAGATGTTCTTAGAAACATAGGGAGGAATGCCTGATGTGGTCATACTTCATTCCTTACAGGGTGTATGAGTTTCCAGAGGCTGAAACAATTGACTTGTAGACCAGGGAAGCCCAGGAAAACCATTTTTTTAGCTTGTCCGAAGAAGCGTAAGAGGTCCAGGAGGTGGGGCCCCCATGATGGCATTAGTGCACTTATAAGAGGAAGAGGCAAATAATAAACTCCCTCACTTCCCTCCCCCTACCTCAGCCAGTGATCAGAGATATTCAGATCATTCAGATGGTATATATTTTTAAATTATACACTTAATTTGAATTACTGGTGAATTCATTTTCCTTTTAGATGTTCTAAAGGATAAATTTGGAAATTCACTTTATTAAGATTTTTTTGATGTGGACCATTTTTTTTTTAAGTCTTTATTGAATTTGTTACAGTATTGCTTCTGGGGCTTCCCTGGTGGCGCAGTGGTTGAGAGTCCGCCTGCCGATGCAGGGGACACGCGTTCGTGCCCCGGTCCGGGAAGATCCCACATGCCACGGAGTGGCTGGGCCCGTGAGCCATGGCCGCTGAGCCTGCGTGTCCGGAGCCTGTGCTCTGCAATGGGAGAGGCCACAGCAGTGAGAGGCCTGCGTACCGGGGAAAAAAAAAAAAAATTGCTTCTGTTTTATGGTTTTTGGTTTTTTGGCCATGAGGCGTGTGGAATCTTAGTTCCCTGACCAGGGATTGGACCCACACTCCCTGCATTGGAAGGCGAAGTCTTAACCATTGGACCACCAGGGAAGTCCCTGGAAGTTCACTTTAATAAAAGTGTGTGTGTGTGAGTCTCTGTGTGTATGTATCTGTGTATTTATCCTTTTACTTTTATCTGTTTATAGATAATAGATATCTATTAAAAATAGGTATCTATTAAAGATAAAGAAGTATATAAAATATACCTACACATAGTATAAGTAGATATCTATTTATAGATACAGATATGGAGACAAAGAGATTATTCTGCATATTTTTTATTGTAACATGTTTTTAAAAATTTTATATTGGAGTAGACTTGGTTGACAATGTTAGTTTCAGGTGTACAGCAAAGTGATTCAGTTATACATATACATGTATCTATTTTTCAAATTCTTTTCCCATTTAGGTTATTACAGAACATTTAGCAGAGTTCTCTGTGCTATACAGTATGTCCTTGTTGTTTATTTTAAATGTCATAGTGTGTATGTGTCAATCCGAAACTCCCAATTCATCCCTCCCCATAGACCTTTCCCCTTTGGTAACCATAAGTTTTCTGTGTCTGTGAGTCTGTTTTGTAAATAAGTTCATTTGTATCATTTTCTTCAGATTCTGCACATAAGTGATATATGATATTTGTCTTTCTCTGACTTCAATTAGTATGATAATCTCTAGGTCCATCCATGTTGCTGCAGATGGCATAATTTCGTTCTTTTTTATGGTTGAGTAATATTCCATTGTATACATGTACCACATCCTCTTTATCCATTCATCTGTTGATGGACACTTAGGTTGCTTTGTTCGAGAACTTCAGGTACTTAGCTTTCCCAGGTTTGTAAAGAGAAGTTGAAGGAAGAGGATGGTGGTTCAGGTGAGGCTTCCTGAGTAGACATTTGAGACCGAGAATGGTTAAGACATAGGGTGATTACAGGGTGCATTACTGAACCACTTTATGTTCTAAATGTCTGAAAGTGAGGATGTGGGCTGACATCCCGTGAGTGGGAACAGCCATGAGCTAGTGTACTAATTTCAGGTCCTTTTCATGGTGTTGGGTGCCGCTCACCTGACTGGATAGCATGATCACCCAATATTACTTTCGGAACCGTCCACGAGTGGACGCCTTGAATCAGGCTGGGCGCAGGTAGAACATCCAGGTGCGTCCCTGTCCCCCACAGCTGTGACCGTTCAAGATCATCACCTCCAGTTATGTCATTAAATAAAGCACCCAAGCAAGAGGAAGTCGACGACGTTTATCACAATTCTCTGATTTACCAATAAGTCTTCCAGGTAACTGGGGAGCCTCTCAGGGTCAGACTGTGCTCTCCAAACCCTGTGCGTTTTCCTATGAGTTTTCATTGATCATTTCCCCCTACATTTGGTGGGTAACCACCTGTCTTTTATTATTTAAAACACTGAGAAAATCCCGTACAAGGGCATGCTTCTAGCTACCTACTTGGCATCTGACGCCAGTGGGTTTCAAAATAAATACTAGTATTGAGGATGTTGGCGTGAAGTGGGTCTGTTCCTTAGATAAACAGTGGGCTTTGTTAAGATCGGAAGTGCTGACAGAGCCTCGGAAGGAGAGCCGGAGATTTCAACACTTTTTTTTTTAAGAGTTTTTTGATGTGGACCAATTTTAAAGCCTCTATTGAATTCGTTACAACATTGCTTCTGTTCCATGTTTTGGTTTTTTAGCCGTGAGTCGTGTGGGATCTTAGCTCCCCGACCAGGGATCGAACCTGCACCCCCTGCGTTAGAAGGCGAAGTCTCAACCACTGGACTGCCAGGGAAGTCCCTAGATGTCAACACTCTTGACGTCCCATCCTTGGCAGCCAGGGGTGACTGCTTTTACCTGCAGCCCGTCTTGGTTTCTCAGTGGCAGGTGGTTTTGAAAGCTAGGTTTTCACTCATGTTTCCCCATGACACAGAAATCCGCCTACGTCCGTCCAGCTGTCCTGCCAGCTGGGTGGCCAGCTGGGTGGCCTCTGTGTATCTTGATGAATTTCCAAAACAAGAATGGTTAATCTGTGTTGAATTCCCTTCTAGCGTCTCACTTACCCAGTAGGTTACAGCCGCCTGGGCACAAAACCACGCAAGGTACTTTCAGGATGAACGTGGTGGGAGGTTTGGTCATTCATGCCTGCGAGACTTCTCTGTGTTCTCGCTATGAGATCCTTCTTTTATTTCTTTTTTTAATTGAAGAATATCTGATTTACAACGTTAGTTTCAGGTGTACAGCAAAGTGATAGTTATACATATGTATATATTCTTTTTCAGAATCTTTTCCCATATAGGTCATTACAGAGTATTGAGTAGAGTTCCCTGTGCTCTACAGTAGGTCCTTGTTGTTTATCTATTTTATGTATAGTAATGTGTATCTGTTAATCTCAAACTCCCAATTTATTCCCCACCCCCTTTTCCCCTTTGGTAACCACGGGTTTGTTTTCTATGTCTGAGTCTGTTTCTGTTTTGTAAATAAGTTCATCTGTACAATTTTTTTTTAGATTCCACATACAAGTGATATCATATGGTATTTATTTTTCTCTGACTTATTTCACTTAGTATGGCTGCAAATGGTATTACTTCATTGTTTTTTTAGGGCTAATATTCCATTGTATACATGTACCACATCTTCCTTATCCATTCATCTGTTGGTGGACACTTGGGTTGCTTCCACGTCCTGGCGATTGTAAATAGTGGTGCAGTGAACATCGGGGTGCATGTGTCTTTTTGAGTTAGCGTTTTCTGCAGGTGTATGGCCAGGAGTGGGATTGCTGGATCACAGCGTAGCTTTATTTTTAGTTTTTTAAAGAACCTCCATACTGTTGATATGGTTATTTTAACTCGGGGAGTTGGCTTTGTGAATTGGGCTGTTTGAATTTTCCTGCCTGTTCACTTCGTTAAGAGCCTACCTTTCGTAGACTCTCATTGGATTAGGAGTTGGGTCAAGATAAGGACACACCTGTTATGGACTGAACGTGTTTCCTGCCATTCTCCCGCCCCCGCCAATTCATATGCTGAAGCCCTGACCCCCAGTGGGATGTGTTAGGAGACGGGCCCTTGGGCAGGTTTGGATGAGGTCAAGAGGGTGGGACCCCCATGATGGCATTAGCGCCCTTAGAAGAAAAGGAAGAGACACTCGCCTCCAGAACTAGGAGAAATAAATGTCTGTTCTTTGTAAGCCTGCCAGTTTGTACGAATTTGTTTTAGGGGCCGAAGAGACTAAGACATTTAATTCATTAAGTGTTTTATTGTTTGATTAAAAAAATAAATGGAACACCTTTCAAAAAATTTCCAAGCGACAAAGCATCATAGAAACACACCAGTATATGTGTTAAATAATTGTTAGAAATTACTCACAACAATTATGTTTAAAAGAATCATTTCACGTGTTGAGGAGGTTTGGTGCCTAAAGAAATCCCACCATATTTTATGGATGTATTAAAACGAAAAAGGGGGAATTCCCTGGTGGCCCAGTGGCCAGGACTTAGCGCTCTCACTGCAGTGGGTCCGGATTCAACCCCTGGCTGGGGAACTAAAATCCCACAATCTGCAGGGCGTGGCCAAAAAATATATACAAATAAGAAAAAGGGATGACAAGAAACTCGTTGAGTAAATACTTTTAAAGGTAGAGCTTTTTGAAGTGGATGTTTTAAGCTAGAGGAAAACATTCTGATACATTGTAACCATCCAGGTGGTGCCCTGTGGCTGAATTTGCCGTTAAGGAGGGGCCCGCCAGCCAGGGAATGTGGGCGTATCTGGATGCTGGAGGACGGGAGGAATGGATTGTTCCCTGGATTCCTCAGAAGGAACCAGCCCTGCCCACACCTTGGTCTCAGCCCCGTGAGACTCAGGTCAGGCTCCTGGTTGGTGGTCATTTGTCCCAGTGGTTGTAGGAAACCTGCACATAACATCTAGTTATCTTTTCAGAACCATCAGTTTTAGATTCTGCACAGGGTGCACAGGCTCCACCCTCTGTGTGTGTGTGTGTCCGCCGAAGTTATGGCTAATTCTCCCACGTCCTGGGGCTCCGTTCGACACTCTGGCCACTGTTCTGAGAGCCCCCAGGCCGGCAGTGCCATGCTTGAGAGGGAAATCTACGCGTGATTTCAAAACCGAGAGAAAAGACAGCCCTTTGCCTTGGGTTCTGGCCGGTCTGCTGGATGGGATCACACTGTGCTTTGTTAGTAAATTACCCTCATAATTGGTCTAATTGCTTTTATTCTGCAAATATTCCTCCGGGTTCATTAGCATTGTAATCAAGGCTTCGCTGAAGTTGATTTAAGGAAGTGCGCGGAGGCGGCCGACATCCTTTTTATTCAGCCCAAGAGGGCTTTCTCTCTTGCTCTTGCTGGAGTCTGTGTTGGAGTTTTCTGGTCACTGATGGGGGTGATTTCAGGGGCTGCCCTTGACAGCGTAACAGGAAAGGTCAGAGCTCGTTCTAATAAACAGCGCATGCTAGCACCTCACCAGCGCCAGCCCCATGCATCGCTCATTGTTATGCGTGGAAATAAATTCCCACTGAAGGAAAATGTTTTCCGCGGTGCAGTTTCACCTTGTCCTGGGTCAGTCGTTGTCCTGTTGATTTTCCAAGCAGCTTGGGACTGTTCCCGGGTCATTTGGGCAGGCTCAGATATTTTTTCTTTTCTTCGAAACTTTTTACTCTGTGGTTTGTTTGATTCGGTTAAGACTGGTTAAAGAAATTAAATTAGATGCAACAATAGAAATGTATGGATCATATGTTGATGGAATTAAGTTATATTGATTACATGACAACTAACCTCAAATAATCAGAATAGTTATATACGATGACTAGGCACTCAGTACATGCTTTGCCGAGTAAATGAATAGTGAATGGGAAAATCCCAAACAGATGTCTGAATAGTTGCTTGTAAAATTTCCTGTAAACTCTGCCTACTTCTGAAATGTATCCTGTTTCCAGTTCTCCCGAAGAGAAAATATCAGCAACTTATATTTATTCTTTGCCAGGTATCAGGTACTGTTCTAAGTGTTTCCCCTGTGTTAATTATTATTATTTTTTAGTTTTTATTTTATATTGACGTATAAGTTGATTTACAATGTTGTGTAAGTTTCAGGTGTACAGCAAAGTGATTCAGTTATACATATACACGTATCTATTCTTTTTCACGTTCTTTTCCCATTTAGGTTTTTATGGAATATTGAGCAGGGCTCCCTGTGCTCTACAGTAGGTCCTAGTTGGTTATGTATGTTAAATATAGTGGTGTGTATATGCGGAATCTAAAAAAAAAAGATACAAATGAACTTATTTACAAAACAAACAGACTGAGTCATAGAAAACAAACTTATGGTTACCGAAAGGGAAAGCTGGTGGGGGGGATAAATTGGGAGTTTGGGATTGATGTATGACAGATTTTTTGTGATGTATAGTTGATTTACAATGTTGTGTTCGTTTCAGGTGTATAGCAGAGTGATTCAGATATATACACACACACAGTCTTTTTCAGATTCTTTTCCCTTCTAGGTTCTTTTGAGTAGAGTTCCCTGTGCTACACAGTAGGTCTTTGTCGATTATCTGTTTTACTTTTTAAAACTTTTAATCTTTATTTATTTGGCCGTGTCGGGTGTTGGTTGCAGCGTGCGGGATCTTTCGTTGTGGCTCACGGACGTCTCTGTCATTGTGGCGCGTGGGCTTAGCTGCCCCGGGGCATGTGGGATGTTAGTTCCCTGACCAGGGATCGAACACACGTCTCGTGCATTGGAAGGCGGAGTCTTAACCACTGGACCACCAGGGAAGTCCCTCTATTTTATATCTAGCAGTGTGGATCTGTTAGCCCCAGACTCCTGATTTATCACCCTCCCCTTACCCTTTGGTAACCAGCAGTTTGTTTTCTATCTCTGTGCGTCAGCAGGTCAGATTAATCCCCTCTGCGTTTCTTTGCCGTGTTGGACTAATTAGCTGTCAGGAGTCTCCAAAAATCCACGTGTCTCGGGAGTGAGTATGAAGGTCAAGGGCGTCCGTAGACTTGTGACATGGGAAGGAAGGGCTGATGGCCTCTGGGATGCTTGCTCAGGGGTGAGATACGCCTTCCCCTCTTCCGTTCTTTTCTTCCCTGGCGAGCTGGTCGTGAAGCTCAGGGGCGAGGCAGGCGGTGCTACAGGTCGGAGTTGCCGTGACACGTCCACACGTCAGGAGAGCCACACAGCGGTGAATCCATGAGGCTCCTGGTGCAGTGAGGACAAAGCTGGGGGCTTCCAAAAACCAGGTCCCCTTTCTCCTTGGGTGACAGTCCTGGGGCGACCATCACCCAGTGCCACCAGCTGGGGGGCTTAGACAACAGATGTGTCATTCGTCCATTCTGGAGACCAGACGTCCAAGATCAAGGTGTGGGCAGGGCTGGCTCCTTCTGGAACCTGGAGGCCCCTCCCAGCTCCTGGGGCTGCAGACAGTCCTCGCTCCATCTTGGCTTGTAGGAGCGTCACCTGCATCCCTGCCTCTGTCTTCACATGACCTTGTCTCTGTGTGTCTCTGTGTCTTTTTTTTTCTCTTCTTATGAAGACCGCCCTGCCCCCCTCCATCACGTCATATTTAAGACCTGCCCTACTCCAGGAGACCCTCACCTTTTTTTTGCTCTTCTAGTTTTACTGAGATATAATCAGCCTCCAACACTAGATACATTTAAGGTATGCAGGATAACGATTTCACTTACATACATCATGAAACGATGACCGCAATAAATTTATCAACATTCATCTCATACAGACGCAAAATAAAAGGAATAGAAACAAATGTTTTTCCCCTTGTGATGAGAACGCTTCGGAGTTACTGTCTTAGCAACTCTCATGTTTAAGGTACAGCAGTGTTAATTATGTGTATCATGTTGTAATTACATTCCTAGTACTTATTTATCTTATGACTAGGAGCTTGTACCTTTTGACCACGTTCATCCAATTCCCCTCCCCCCACCCCTCCCCTCTGGTGACCACAAATTGACCTCATTTTCTGGGTTTCTGTGTGTTTTGAAGTATCACTGCCCTACAGACACTATTAAGTTCCTATTAACACAACCTAGCGATTCGACATTTCTCTACGTTTCAAAAGGATCACCACGATGATTTAGTTACAGTCTGTCACCATACAAAGATGTTACAGCGTGGGGAATACAGTCAATAATTAATGTATGCTTCATCCCCTGGGACTCATTCATTTTGAACCTGGAGGTTGGTACCTCCTAATCTCCGACCCCTGTTCTCTCCGTAGGACCACACTTCATGACTCACATCTGCGATGACCCTGTTTCCAAATAAGGCTTCTGTTCACTGATATCACTTCGGGCCGCCCTGTGTTCATCGCTGGCGTGTGAGCAGGTGGGCACGGGGCCGCTGCTTTGCTCTCCGTTGTATTTGCAGCCCAGTAGACGGTGCCGTGCCTTCCAGGTCCTCAGGCAGTCGGGGGAGTGATTTGATGGGTTTTTGCAGCGTGTGAATCATCAGACCCCGTTGTCTGCATCTGAGAGGCCTCAGACAGCTCCCCCAAAGGGTCAGGACAAGGGTAAATTGCAGGACCTCCCTCGCAGACAGGGCTGGGATTCTGCATCCTCGGTGAAGAGGTTTAAACAGGGTGGAGGCATACGGGACCGGTGGAGAGGTTGTCGGGGCCTGTGGACGGGGGCCACTCCCGCTTAAAAGCAATAGGCAAAGGGACCGGGACGGACGTGTTCGGGAGGCTGAGGGCTGGGAAAAAGGGCACCTTCATTCGTGATCTTTTTTTCTTTTTTAATTGAAGTAGAGTTGATTGCTCAAGTGTTAATTTCTGCTGTACAGCAAAGCGATTCAGTTATACATATGTGTACCTACTTTTCATATTTTCCAGTATGGTTTATCACAGGGTATTGAATATGATTCCCTGTGTTCTACAATACCTTGTTGTGGATCCGTCCTGTACATACCGGTTTGCATCTGCTAACCCCAAACTCCCAGCCCATCCCTCTCCCACCCCACCCGCCATTCGTGACCTTGAATTGCTTTGTAAGAACGTCAGCAACGCACGGGAAACCCTTCCTGCCTGGATTGGCTGCTTGTTTAACTGTATTTATCGTAGGGGAATTTCAGCCGCCTGTCCTTGGTGACGTGTCAGTGGGTGTCCTTTCTTAAGTTCGTCCACATTCTTGCAGCGTAAAAAACACTCTTCTTCCCTTCCTCCATGGATGTCTTGCAAACAGGACTGGGAATATTCATATGCCCCGAGCCCGCGTGGGTCTGGAGGAGTGGGGGTGCCGCCGCCTCCAACATCTGAAAATAGGATGCGGTTGTCGGCTGCAGCTGCCAGATACCTTTCTTTGATGCAGCTTTTGTGAGCCAGGAGCCTTGCTTGGGAGGGAGCTCGTGGGAAACCCATAGGGAACGCAAAGGGGACCTCACAGCCCGCAGTAGGAGTTGTTGGCCACAGAAGGCTTCAACGGGAAGGTCGTTCCTTCAAAGAACACACAGCTCGCCCGGCAAGGATCTGAGAATTCCTGAGTCCCCCGGACTTGAAGGCACACAGTCAATTGAATAACGAAGTTGCGTTTTCCGTATGCTTCTTGCTTGAAAACTCTCTCTCCCTCTCTCTCCCTCTCTCTCCCTCTCTCTCCCTCTCTCTCCCTCTCTCTCCCTCTCTCTCCCTCTCTCTCCCTCTCTCTCCCTCTCTCTCCCTCTCTCTCCCTCTCTCTCCCTCTCCCTCCCTCTCCCTCCCTCTCCCTCCCTCTCCCTCCCTCTCCCTCCCTCTCCCTCCCTCTCCCTCCCTCTCCCTCCCTCTCCCTCCCTCTCCCTCCCTCTCCCTCCCTCTCCCTCCCTCTCCCTCCCTCTCCCTCCCTCTCCCTCCCTCTCCCTCCCTCTCTCTCTCTCTCTCTCTCTCTCTCTCTCACACACACACACACACACACACACTCTGGAAAGTAGCGAAGACCACGGACACATGCCCCAAAGGTCTTGGGTGTCACTTTCTATAACCACAAGTCAGAACTGGTGGAAGCCTGGACTCCATAAAGGACTCGCCCTTTCCTTATGAGATGAGGTTCTGAAGGGTCATCCATGAGTCACCCAGAAGAGCGTCCATTCCTGGGGGAGGAATTAAACCTTTTTCGAATGATGGAGACCCCTGTGTATCTAGAATCCACCATCACCCCGAGTTCATGAAGAGCCAATAGGGAAGTCCCCTGCTCAGAATGTGACACGTCCACCGTGTGTCTGGGGACAGTCAGGGTTGCTCTTTGCAGCCGGAGCAAGCTCTTGGACTCAGGTGGTGGAGGGGAGGAATCGGGGGTTCACAGGGACACAGGGGGTCTTGCCAGACGCCGGCCACAGACAGTGGGGGCTTTGACCCCAGAAAACTCCATCCGACTGTGGTCAAGTAACCACCTTGCTGAACTTGCCCACACTTTTAAGAAAACATTGTTGGTTTCCATTTGTAGAAGTCACTGTTAGGTCTTTTTTTTTTTATTGAGCTGTAGTTGATGTACAATATTACATAAGTTTCAGGTGTGCAATATAGAGGTTCATAATTTTTAAAGGTTATACTCCGTTTATGGTTATTATAAAACATAGGCTGTGTTCCCCCTGTTGTACAATATATCCTCGTATCTTATTTATGTTACACATAGTAGTTTGGACCCCTTAATCCCCTGCCCCTCTCTCCCCCTTGCCCCTTCCTTCCCTCAACTGGTAACTACTAATTTGTGAGTCTGCTGCTTTTTTGTTATATTCACTACTTAGTTGTATTTTTTTAGATTCCACATTTTTTTAGCTCATACAGTATTTGTGTTTCTCTGACTTATATCACTTAGCATAATATTCTCCAAGTTCATCCGTGTTGCTGCCAATGGCATGATTTCATTCCTTCTTACGGCTGAGTAATATTCCGTTGTATGTATGGACCACATCTTTATCCATTCCTCTGTCGATGGACACCTAGGTTGCTTCCCCGTCTTGGCTATTGTAAACAGTGCTGCTGTGAACATCGGGGTGCAGGAATTTGTAAAGATACGTGCATCACTGTTCACTCGTGTTCCATTAAGGTTGTATGTTTTCGTATTCTAAATTGAGGTTTCTCCAAAGGTTCCATGACTCTATGGTACATGATGTTGACGTGAGCCAAAGGACGGCAGGCTGTGATGGGCATGGGCTTGTCAGGTTCAACTCCTGGTCCTGCCTTTTAGTAACAGGAAGGCATTGGGTAGGCAGGTGGTTCAACACCTGTCAGCGACACCATGATTGTCTTTTTTTTTTAAAGAACGATATAGCCAAATCTGAGAACAAGGGGAAATTAGGAAACTTAAAGCTCAGTGATTTATATCTCTTAGCCAATTCTCTTGTCAAATAAACATTTCCAATGATCCTCTTAATTCTTTTTATTTATTTATTTATTTATTTATTTTGGCTGTGTTGGGTCTTCATTTCTGCACGTGGGCTTTCTCTAGTTGTGGCAAGCGGGGGCCACTCTTCATCGCGGCCTCCCTTGTTGCAGAGCACAGGCTCCAGACGCGCGGGCCCAGTTGCTCTGCGGCATGTGGGCTCCTCCCAGACCAGGGCTCGAACCCGTGTCCCCTGCATCAGCAGGCAGATTCTCAACCACTGCGCCACCAGGGAAGCCCCATCGTCGTCTTTACAACGGGGCTGATTCCACTCCTGTGAGGTCTGAGATGTGATGCCATCCGGCTCCTGCGTGTCACAGGTGGGCCCCATGAACTGGTTTTCTGGAGCGGCTGCAACAGAATTCCTCCAACTAGGTGGCTTAAGACAACACAAGTTGTTCTTTCTCAGTTCTAGAGCCCAAAAGTCTGAAGTCCCGGTGCCTGGCGTTACAGGATGCTCTAGAGGAGGGCCCTTCCTGCCTCTTCCGCCTCTGGGCACTCCAGCAATGCTTGGCGTTTCTTATCTTGCTGACATACCCCTCCAGTCTCTGCCTCCTTTTCACTATGCCTTGTCGCCATGTCTCTGAGTCCAGATTTACTTCTTCTCATAAGGACACCTGTCATTGGATTTCAGGTCCACCCTAATCCCATAGGACCTCATCTTACCTCATTACCTCTGCAAAGACCCTATTTCCAAATAAGGTCTCGTGCACTTGTCCTGAGTGGACTCATCCTTTCGAAGGGGCCAACGTTCAACCCACTACCCCCAATGCCCGGGCAAGAATCTGGGTGGATGTTAGGCTCTCACCCCACATTTCCAGATAACAGTCTGGAGACCTTGGTCCGTGGCCGCCATATTTGTAATAAACACATCATCCTGTTTAGATGAGACACCAGCCTTGCAGGGGATGCTGGCTGGCATTCTTCCTGCGGACAATTCCCTTTTTTACTTTGGTTTATGGCAAAAGTACGCACACACACACACTCACACACACACACTCACACACACACACTCCCACTCTCACACACACACTCTTACCCTACAAGTTCTGATGCCTCCAATACCTGCTACCTTCAGCCCCTGTAGTTAGATAGAATCTAGACTTTAGTAAGAGAAGAGTCACATAGTTGCCTGATTCCATCTTTCCATCTGAATTAGAGGCACCTGCATGGAAGGAGGGGGGACTCTTTCTTCTACAAGAAAAACGACCCCAGGAAAATTGCCCTTTTTATTTGTGTTTGGGTGAAAGCATTGTGACAACAATGGTGGCCACGGGCAACTTAGTTAAAAAAAAAAAAAAAAAATCACAGTGAGGCAACTTCTTTGCCCGGGGAATCCCGTGGATTCTTTGAAAACCCACTGAGCTGTGTGCTTCCCAGACAGAGACGAAATAACAAACCGAAACTCAAACCAAGATCATACAATGGCTAAGGACTGTCCCTGTGGGGAAAAGAAAGTAGGGACACACGTGGGATTTTCCAGACAAATACACATAGGTAGAGAGAAGCAGGAGATGATGATGGAAAATGCCAGCCTCTCTGCAGTCGAAATCGCTTTCCGTATTTTCTCCACACTGCCCCCCAGACTGGAAGTAAAGGAATGCATTTTAGAACCATCACGTGCCCACGGCACCTTAACCCCCTGCTTTTAGGCGTATCTCTGTGGTGTGTGGCTTACCCCCTGCTGGGGATTCGAGGGCTCCCTGAGGGTGTGGAGGTTGCTCCTCTGAAACTGGCTCGAACGTGCCGTGACCACACAGTCAGCCAGCCGCCTTGGGGTCGGCATCTTCGGAGAACGCAGGTGGCGTGGTCTGTTTTTGGAACGCGCTGTTTATTTTCAGAGGCAACCAGATGTGGGTCTGTGAGAGCCGATTGTCTGGAGAACACGCATCACCTGGGTCGTCCCCTGGGCTGGACAGGGGTGTGGGCAGGACAGGCGTGCAGACGCAGGAAGGTCTTTCTGTTCCTCACTCACCGCCCGCCTGTCTCTGTGAGTTGTTCTGCCTAATGATGTACCAGATGGAGACCTCCTGGGCTCCAGGTGCCGTTGGCCGTTTCTGTCCATCACTGGGCGTGGCTTCCTGCTGCCTCTATAGCACTTTCCCGCTGGAGTGCTGTGCCTTCTCAGCGGTCCTGCAGCCTGTGTCCTCCCGTGGCCCGAGGGCTCTGCTCAGGTGCACCGTCCCCACTGTGCCAGGCGCCCACGAGCCCCTCAAGGCATCACGTCGCGATGGCCAGCCGGCACTCAAGCCCTCATTTTGAGATCCAGCCTCATCCCCTTCTTGCTGCCCCGATAGTTTATAACTCTATGGAGATGCAGTCCAGTCACTGCCTGATTGGACAGTTGTCCTTCAAAGCAGCTGTGCTTTGGATATGAGCGTTTCCTGCTTGTAAGGTGAGGATGTGGGAGCTTGAAGGGCATTGGAGACCGCCTACTGCCGTAGGAGGAAGGAGGGCTGTTGTCTTAGGGAGTGCGGCCCAGCCAGGAGATGTCCGTGCATGTGA
This sequence comes from Stenella coeruleoalba, assembly GCF_951394435.1. Lineage (NCBI taxonomy): Eukaryota > Metazoa > Chordata > Mammalia > Artiodactyla > Delphinidae > Stenella > Stenella coeruleoalba. The sequence continues at coordinate 1,016,232 of NC_137152.1, forward strand.
AGGTCAGCAGGAAGGACTTCCCTTTATATATGAACCTAGAAAGAGTCAGGCGTGGGAAGATTCAGGTGCCGTCATTGAAATGTTTGAGCCCCGGACGCGTTTCCTTATAGGTAGCTGGTTTCTGGAGGGGTGGTTCTGCCTCTGACGCTGGGTCAGAAGTCCAGAGGCCTTGGGGGTAAGGACAGAAGCTGAATGAATGTGGGAGCTAGTCCGGACAGCCAGTGTTTTGTCCAGATGGGTCAACACATGCACACGCTTCAGCTCATCACTGGGGAGCCTGAGGCTGGGACCTGTAGGGTCTGGGTGTGGCCTTGTTCTGGGTAAACAGGGGGCCCCTGTGAGTCTTGGCTAAGTGATACGGGGGACAGAGGTTTTTCAAAGTACAGCGTTTCCTGGAACACAGAAGGAATGGGGGGGTTTACCTTTAGTTTTCCAGGAGCAAGTGCTATAGACTGAATGTGTGTCTTCCCAGCATACATAGGTAGAAGCTGTGGCCCCCGATGGGATACTACTGGAGATGGGGCCTTGGAGGGGATTAGGGTTAGATGAGGTCACGAGGTTAGGGTCCGCATGATGGGATTAGCGTCCTTTTCAGAAGAGGAAGAGACCAGAGCTCTCTCCCCACCACATGAAGACACAGTGAGAAGGTGACCGTTTGTAAGTCAGGAGGAGAGCATCGCCAGGGACTAACCTGCCCACGCCACGATCTCAGACTCCCAGCCTCCAGAACCTTGAAAAGACAAATGTCTGTTTTTCAAGCGTACAGTCTGGGGTGATCTATTATAGCCGCCCACGCTGACTAGAACAAGACTCAAGGCAAGTTTAAAGGTGTCGGTGGATCATGGTCCCACGTGGAAGGTCTTAGAAGTTGTTGTTCTGGGACTCGGAGAAGCCCGAGGCAGAGGGGCCGTCTGTCATCTTCTTCCAACTCATTGGGACCGTGGAGAACAACATTCCCTGTTGGCTGCCCTCTTGTCGTCTTCAGATGTCCTTCAGGATGTAATCGTGTCGTAGGCAGGTTGAGAATCATTGAACCAGAGGACTCGGCTGCCTGAGATCGGAAATTCAAATGATTGCTGCAAAATGAAAATCATGTGTGTTACTCAAATGCTCACGTGAAATTCCAGGCAGACCTTCATGTATTGCAGTTCTCAGATACTGGTTTTTTTAAAATTGAAGGTTTATAAAAAATGAAATTTTAATTAAATGTTTTAATGAAAATTGAAATGAAAATGGAAATTTTTATAAAAATGAAATGAAACCAGATTAAATTCTTCAAAAGGGCAGTTCATTTGCTCATTTCTTGTTTTTTTTTTTCTTCGCCACTTTTGTATAAGTTTTTGACATGAACCCACCATCCTCTGCCTGCAGTTCTGATAGAGACATCTCTCACCCTCAGACAAAATTCATTTTATTCGTTCTACACCAGTTTCACCTCGGTATCTTCAGGTAGAATGTTGGCGAGTGTGTGACCAGCTGGCACAGATTCTGATAAATTCATTGGAAAAGGAACCATTTCCCACTCAGGAGATTCATGAAGTCTCTCGAAGAGGGTAGTGGGTTTGTCTCAACGGAAGGAGATTAGACCCAGTGAAAAAAGGGGAGAGCGCTTTCATGGGACTTTAGTTTACACAGAAAGCAACATGCATTTCAAGTTACTCTTTTTTAAAACTTTATTTTAGTGAAGTAGAGTTGATTTGCAGTGTTAATTTCTGCCGTACAGCAAAGTGATTCAGTTACACATACATTCTTCTTTATATTCTTTTCCATGACGGTTTATCCCGGGATATTGAGTAGAGTTCCCTGTGCTCTACAGTAGGACCTTGTTGCTTATCCATCCTGTATATAAAAGGACGCATCTGCTAATCCCAGACTTCCGGTTCATCCCTCCCCCGCCCCCTTCCACAGTGACTACCACAAGTCTGTTCTGTGTCTGTTTCTGTCTCATAGATAAGTTCATTTGTGTCATATTTTAGATTCCACATATGAGTGAGATCATATTGTATTTGTCTCTCTCTGTGTGACTTCTCAAATTATTCTTAAAGAGTGAAGGCAGACCTTGGTAATGATGCGGGTTTGGTTCCAGACCCCCATAATAAAGCGGATATCACGTCACACAAATTTTTGGGTTTCCCAGTGCACGTAGAGTTATGTTTACACTAGACTGTAGTCTATTAAGTGTGTAATGGCATGATGTCACAACAATGTTCATTAATTAAAAATACTTTATTGCTAACAAAACATGGTCACGACCCTCTGAGCCTTCAGCAAGTCATAGTAGTAACGTCAGAGATCACAGACACCATCACAAATTGAATCATAATGAAGAAGTTTGAAATATCGCAAGAATGACCAGAATGTGACACAGAGACACGAAGTGAGCAAATGCTTTAGGAAAATTAGTGCTGATGGATGTCGTGCTCGTTGCAGGGTTGCCCCAGACCTTCAATTTGTAAGAAATACAGCATCTTCGAAGCACGATAAAACAAGGTCTGCCTGTAAATTCATGTCAGCGTTTGATCGACACAAATTAGCGTCATCTTTTTGTAGCAGCGATTTGAATTTCAATGTGCCTTTAATTTTTTTCTTATAAAATACTTCATGCATAAGAAAGATAGACTCTACAGCATAGCTGTGTACCTGACATGCAGTTTGATCAAATGTCCGCATTTTGCTAAGTTAGTTTTAGATCCTGTGTGTGTGTGTGTGTGTGTGTGTGAAATAAAACGTTTCAGATACCATTGTGCCCCTGCACATCTCTCTCCACTTATTTTGTTATTACATGGAAAAAATCACTAGGTACTGTAGGTCAGTAGGAGAAATTTCAAACATTGTTCTGCATGGCTTAACGGGTCTTCATCTTCTGTTCACATTCTAGAAGAGAAAGATGTCTCTTTACTGTTCTTATTTTCAATTCCCAGATGATGCTTCAATTTAACACTAATTATCTAAGGAGATAGCATCTCTTTCTCTGCTGAAGAAAGTTGTGCTGTGAAAACTGGGATCTTGGTGTTAGCAGTTTCTGGTTATCTCTGAGGTGAGCCCCGCCATTCCCTCCTGGGTTGCCTTTCTCCAAAGCTCGGGCAGAGTCTGGGTGTTTGTGAAACGGCCCCATTTGGACTAGAAGTGGGTCATGGGCCTCTTCACCAAACCTCCAGAGTCAGCTCTTTGGGGGCTGAGTTTTACTTTGCACTTTGCCAAGTGGTATAAAGGATGGAGAACATCAGATGTAAAAACGACCCAGGATGCAGGCGGAGAGCCCTGGGATCTCTTGATTAAACCCCACATCCCCGTCCTATGTTGATAGTAATGGTAATCTCATGGGATACAGAAGTGCAATTGTAGAGCATCATCTTAACCATGTTTCAGAACTGATACTTTCTGCTCTATGGTCAGCAATAGTAATGGATGCCCCTGCGGGTTCTGAGGGGTAGAATATGGTCTGTGATAACAAGGCTGGCGGTGGGGGAAGAGATCCCGGTGCAGGGTGTATGCTGGGGGAGGGGAGGGCTGTCATGGGACCCCAGGCTTCATCTCAGGTGTGGGCGGTAGGGTAACAACTATTTGCAGAGCACCAGGGTCCACCTGCTTCCCACCTCGGGCCTGACCCCTTGGAATGGTCCACAGTCCTGGGAACTCATGATTCCTTGAACCACATTGGGTTAAGGGTCATGCAGGTTGGGTTTTGTCCATTTTCACCCAGTTTGGGGAAATCCTGGGTCCATCCTCAGAGCTTCGTAGCCCTCAGGGTTCCCTAAAGTGTGGAGGATGGAAGGTTGCCTCTCCCGGATGTGTCATGGGGACCAGCTCTTAGGATGAACGACGTAAATGTCCAAGGAATGTGGCATCCCAAACAGAATAAGACAGAGCCTGGCATGCTGGCCTGTGTGGCCTCCCGGAAGGTCTACAGCGTTTCCCTCTGGAACGCCGTTCCTGTTTCTTTTTTCATACATGCGCACTAACTGTACCCGTCGATCCGATTTGAGAGAAGAAGAGTCATTCTATCGATGATTCCAGGTGCCATATTGCAAATAGCCATGATGACAAGACCCCTTGTTGGTGGGGGGGATACTATCAAAGAGAATCCACAACTGGCTGAAAAGTTATCAAAACACTCCTCTGTTTTCCAATGACATGTCTGCGTGAGGTTGGATTTTCTTCAACGGAAGAAACATGGCAACAGATGGAACGTAGAAGTCGATAGGAGAATTGGGCTGTCTTCCTCTTAAACCATACCTTGGCAGAACTGTAAGACGTTTGCAAAACTAAGACGTTTGCAGAACTAAGACGTTGGCAAAACTGTAAGACGTTGGCAAAACTGTAAGACGTTGGCAAAACTGTAAGGTTGGCAAAAACGTTAGACCTTTAGAACCTTCTGTGTAGACATAGAAGCCAGAGGCCGTGTCTCCAGTGTGTGGCTTTCCAGCTGGGCTTCTCCCCAGCTGCTTCTGCGTTCCTCCTGTTACAATATTTCTTTCTGTTTAAGAAAGTTCAGCGTCACCCAAGCACGTAGTTGGAAAAAGGGAGGAGTATTTTCATAGCTCTTTCATAGTTGTGGAAAATCTTTGACGCTCTTCCAAACCCAGCAAGCAGTGGCTTTGTAAAGGGGAGTTGCCCCATGGAGTCTGGGATCTTTAGCGATGCCAGGTAGATGGACGGGTTCGGCGTGTTCAGCCTGAGGCCTGCCATTGGCTGTGCTCCCTGGGGCGGGTCCGAGCACCTTTCATTCGTGAGAAATGGGCTGGGAGTGAAGGAGAAGGTCGTAGCGCCCATCTGGTGGATCTGTGTCCTCCATGGAGAGGAAAGCCTTTCTCAGCCCTCAAACTACACCTGCCCTGTGCAGGGCAGCCACGTGGTCCCTGCTTTTGTGGAGCTCCTGGCCGAGGTGATGGGCCGGGGGCCCCTCCCCGTGACCCGTGGGGTGGGGGAGGGCAGGAGGAGTGGGCCGACACACCTGGGCATCGGGAGGAAGCATGGACTTAGTGTGTCCCTTCCAGACAGACACGGGCCCAGCATCTGCACCCCTGAGCCTCTCACGTCCAGAAAAGAGCCCCCAGCCCAGCATGGTCCCTCCCTTATCTGCACCCCGGAGCCCTCGACTCTGCAGAAGAGCCCCCGGCCCGACGTGCAGCACCCCTCTGTGTGTTCAAGGGGGAGTCCACAGAGAGCCTGCAGCCCCGGGCGGGAGGCGCCCAGAAGGTGCTCTAGTCTGTGCACCAGGAAGGTCCTCTGCCTCCCGGGGCTGCTACGTCCATGAGCCAGCCCGCGCACACAGTTTATTTGTAGCTCATTGGGTTATTTTGTGTGGCCTTCTCCGCAGACAGAGGGCTTCTGTTGTGGTTGGGGATGGTGGTCTACACACATAGGGCTCCCTGGAGGGCCTCAGAATATTCTGGAAGAACTAGAAGACCTCTGGAAGAGGGAGATGGCCAGGTAGGGGGAAACACCAGATTCTGTGTTACTGGTCTGGAATCCTTGACTCGGTGTCAAGAAATAACAGTGGAGATCCATGCGACAGTCACGCGTGTGTGTGGCACGTGCGTCATTGGAGGTGGCTGTGATGTGTCGTGGAGAAAGGGGTTCATACCGCCTGTGTCCCATTCACAGGCAGGAGGCATCTGGGGAAGATAATTCCGTGTACACGAGGGGCGTGAAGTCGATGTTTTTATTCTCTCGTCTGTCGCGAACCCCTTCTGCTGTGACTCGTCACCCTCCCTTTGGCTACAGCAGGGTCCTTGCTCCTGGGTTCAAAAGGAGTTTGTCCAGAGGGTTAACTTGCCGGTTCACCGTGCAACAGAGCCCAGGTCTTTTCTTATTTTGAAGGGATGTAAGTGACAGTGTGGAAGGAAAACGTGCGTCTGGGTGGGTCTCCTAGGAGGGTACAGTCTTTGGAGCTGGTGCACGTGGTCTCATATCACAGCACACACATACACACACACACCATGTTAGCGTAAATGACATATTTTCTGCGAAAGCAAAACAAACAAACTCAGGAAGGAAGGTGGCATTGTCTTACGTTTTTGCAAGTGTCTTATGTTTTTGCAAATGTGTGTGCTTCAGAGGAAGACAGCTGGATTCTCCTATCGACCCCTGCATTCAGTCTGTTGCAATACGTTGTTTTCCTCGAGGGAAATCCAGCCTCACGCAGACATGTCTCTGGAAAACGGAGAACTGTTTTAATAGCTTTTTCCAGACAACTGTGGACTTTCTTTGATATTATTTCCCCAAAGCAACAAGGGGTCGTTTCATCATGGCGAATCACAGTATGGCATCTGGGGCCATTATCAACAAAGTTTTCTTATTCTGTTAAATTAAAATCAGCTGTTCTAGGTTAGGATTTGAAGTGGACCATTTCCTCATTGGTCCTTCGGAAAAATGTGCATTCACGGAATTATGGAGGTCTTCTCAACGTGGACACGTTAAATTATACAGTATCCCCCCAAATCACATTTGTTAGTATAACCGCTCATCTCATCAGAGAAGGCTTTATGTGTTGGGAAACTTTCAAGCTCACATAGCAGATAGAAGTTTTCCACAATTCCAATTTTCTTGTTAAAGCTCAGATTTTGTCCTTGGCAATAAATACTGTCATTTGTTTTCCTTAAAGAGATGCCCTCACTTTGTTCATGTTCAAGAAACGGTCTGCTAAATCCCCCACGTGGAATAGCCGTAGTTACGCTATCACTTGTTCTTTCAGGCAAAACTGGTGTTCAGAGAGGCAGCTCATGTCACTTGCCATGCCAGCCAGCCACCACGCTTCAGCGCAGGGTAGACGTGCTTTGTGTGTACTTCCCATCTTGTCACATAGGATGTTAAAAATATATATACTCCATACAATCGATAAGACTCAGCTATAAACAAGAATGAAGTCACGGCATTTGCGGCAACACGGATGGACCTTGAGATGATCAGACTAAGTGAAGTAAGCTAGACAGAGAAAGATAAATATCATGACATCAGTTGTATGTGGAAAATTAAAAAAATGATACAAATGAACTTAAATACAAGACAGAAAGAGACCCAGAGACATAGAAAACAAGCTTAACGGTTACCAGAGGGGAAAGGCGGTGGGGAGGGGTAAATTAGGAGTTTGAGATGAGCAGATACACACTACTATATATAAAATAGATAAACAACAAGGATCTACTATAGAGCACAGGGAATTCTACTCAATATTTTGTGATAACCATAAGGGAAAAGAATCTGAAACAGTATATCTAACTGAATCGCTTTGCTGTACACCTGAAACTAACACAACATTGTAAATCAACTCTAGTTCAGTGAAAAAAAGTTTTTTCCACCTTGTATGGGGGAAAAAAAATATACCCCAAAGTCAAAAACAACAAAATGAGTCATCTTTACTGCTCCATAAAGGACATTTTTAAGTGAAACTGGCACTGTTTTTGCTGCAGTAGGGCTGGGGGTGAAGGATGCGGTGGAGGCCAGTACAGTTGGGGCCACGACCTTGATTCGGGCTGAGAAGCAGTTTTCCCCGGGGTAACGTCTGCACCATCAGTGTAAACATCAACACAGCGAAGAGGGAAGAAGCATTTCTGTACGATTATGAAAATAGTTTGGACGTCGTGGATCCTACCCCACCCCCACCCCAGGCTGTGTGGTCCCACCTGGAGAGCGCTGATGTGATGAACAGTGACTTCCAGTACTCATCATGGCGGACAAGCGTAAAACCCACAGTCCCCCTCCATGTGTACCAGAACGAGACCCTCCCTGGAAGGCCATCCTCTTGGAGACTGGTTATGTCAGCTTCTGACCATCGTTCTGTCCTTGGGTTCCATGCGTTTTGGTCTTTGCATTGGGGTTTTGCTTTTTCAGACCACAGAAAAATACCCAGCAGTCCTTTCAGCAAAGCAGTGTGTACTTCAGGCTGATCTTGTCACCTTTTTAACTTGCCTGCAGCGCAAGGCACTGGGTGCATCCGTGAACTTGGTGATGTGTTTTATTTTGGGGTTTTCTCCAGGGACCTCTATGGCAGGCTTCAGTTACAGTGCTGATGGCGTTAAAAAAAAAAAAAAGTATAGTTGATTTACAATGTTATATTTGTTCCAGGTGTACAACATAGTGATTCAATACTTTTATAGATTACCCTCCATTCAAAGTTATTATGTAGGGCTTCCCTGGTGGCACAGTGGTTAAGAATCCGCCTGCCAATGCAGGGGACACGGGTTCAAACCTGGTCCGGGAAGATCCCACATGCCACCGAGCAACTAAGCCCATGTGCCTCAACTACCGAGCCTGCGCTCTAGAGCCCACGAGCCACAAGTACTGAGCCCGCACACCACAACTACTGAAGCCCGTGCGCCTAGAGCCCGTGCTCCGCAACAAGAGAAGCCACCGCAATGAGAAGCCTGTGCACTTCAACAAAGAGTAGCCCCCGCTCACCAGAACTAGAGAAAGCCTGTGCGCAGCAACAAAGACCCAACACGGCCAAAAAAAAAGAAAAAGTTATGAAATGTTAGCTGTATTCCCTGTGCTGTACAATACATCTTCTTAGTTTATTTATTTTGTACGTAGCAGTTTCTACCTCTTAATCCCCTCTCCCCTTCTGTCTCTCCGCTGGGAACCACTAGTTTGTTCTCTATATCTGTGAATCTGCTTTTTTGTCATATTCACTAGTTTGTTATATTTTTTAGTTTCCACATATAAGTGATATCATACAGTATTTGTCTTTCTCTGTCTCATTTATTTCATTTAGCTTAATACCCTTAAAGTCCATTCATGTTGCTACAAATGGCAACTTTTCCTTTTTTATGGCTGCGTAATATTCCACTATATATATATGTCACATTTTCTTTAGCCATTCATCTGTTGATGGACACTTACGTTGCTTCCACGTCTTGACTACTGTAAGTAGTATTGCTATGAACATGGGAATGCCTGTGTCTTTTCAAATGAGTGTTTTTGTTTTCTTTGGGTATATACCCAAGAGTGGAATTGCTGGATCCTATGGTAGTTTTATGCTTAATTTTTTTGAGGGGCCTCCATACTGTTCTCCATAGCGGCTGCACCAATTTACGTTCCCACCAACAGCGCACAAAGGTTCCCTTTTCTTTACGTCCTCGGCAGTACTTGTTATTACTTGCCTTTTTGATGATGGCCGTGCTGACTGGTGTGAGGTGATACCTCACTGTAGTTTTGATTTCCGTTTCCCTGATTAGCGATGTTGAGCATCTTTCATGTGCCTACTGGCTGCCTGTATGTCTTCTTTGGAAAATGTCTATTCAGGTCTTCTTTTATCTTACTTTCCTGAGGTCTGTGGTGTGTGTCCACGTATTTGCCTGTGGGTTTCATCTGCACCGTCATTGTAGGTCTGGGCTTTACATCATGTGGGGAAAAGACCTCGTTTGCCCTTCTTCTTCCCTGACCTCTCTTATCAGAGCCAGTCCGGCCAGTTTGGGGATTTGCTTCCATGGAGCGGGTCCTGTGACGCTTCCCCTCTCACTGTCCTGTGACAGGATGTGCTGAGATTCCTTGTCTGTCCCCTCCCGCGCCTTCCATAGGGCATGTTATCAGCTGGGTGATGCTGATTCAGGGTCTCATCCAGAGTAGATGCATTGCTGTTTGACCATATGCCTGACGTTTTCACCCACGTCTTTGCTCCCATATTGCAGTCGGGAAGTACGCTCTTCTTTCTTTTCTCCTTCCCCACGTGCATTTTGTCTGGCTAATAACCTCCTTTAGGTGGTTAGGTAGAATCATCATCAGTGTCTCAAATTTGAGTTGAATATCTAATTCGTAAAAAAAAAAACAAAAACATAAATCCCTGAAGACCACATGGTAATCTTGAGTGAGTTTAATAATAGGAGGGGTTTGGCTAGGAGGGCTCGGGCGTCTCCTACCTTGCTTGAAGCGCCCCTGGGCACTCGGGCTCCAGAAGGCCTGTCGTGTTCTCGGCTTCACTGCCACCTCTGTGCCTGTGCTCAGCCAGCCAACCCCATGTTCGCTGGAGCTTTTGCAAATCATGGTCTGGACTTAGGATGGAGTAGGAGAAAATGTCAACCTGACGACTCAGAGACAAGTCTGAGAGTCGCCCCTGGCACGAAAGTCGCTGATGAGGTTCTGGGTCCGGAAAACCCATCAAGCGTCCTGGAGGACTTGGAGAGGGTAGGCTGTCCTCTCAAACTAGAAATGCCTACGGGGAACCAGTCTAGAGGTTCTGCGAGTCCTACAGGGTCCTCGGTATCCGATGGAGGATGGTCACGCATCTCAATGAGAAGGCAGGGGTCCAAGCCGACTGTGATTTTGCTGTATCAGTGCCCGAAATTCACTGCAGAGCTCCCGCGATGCCCTGGGCGTATTTTAAGATGCTGCTGACTGTTGCGGAAACTGTGGAATTGCAATCCGTCATGGCGTCCGGGACGCGTAACAAGGTCACTTTGGTGGCCGACAGACGTAGGCTCTGCCTCTCCATCAGACAAGAGCAAACCAAGAAAGGTGGTCAGTTGAAGCCGCCTGCAGCTTGGAAGGTGGCTGTGAGTTTTTAAAACAACAGGGAGACTTATTGTTGACATTAAAGGTGAGTAGTCCTTGGTGGGGGGCGAGAGCTGGGGCTTTGCAGCTTGGGTGCCCACTGAAAGCCCCTTTGCCCGTAATGAGACAGGGAGCATGGGTTACAATGGTAGACGTCTTCACAGAGGCAAACGTAATTTCACTGGTTTCCATGGATGATCCAACTGAGATTCTGATTTTTCAAGACCACGGTTTCTCAACCTTGGTGCTGTTGACAAGTCCGGGGGAGGGGGTAGGGGTCAAAATGTAAATTGGGGAGGGGTCTCCAGCAGGTAGAAGGCATGCAGGAAGAGGAACAGAAGCCAGGCTGTGGTCCTGGACCAGTAATAGGAATTAAGATTGAGTGTTCACAGCACAGGGATAAGGACCCCGAAAGGAAAGTTTGGGCATCAAAGATAAGAACGGTGGATGTGGTCAGGGGACAGCGTGGCATGGGGATTAGGGGTGGAACGGGAAATAGGGAGGGAAGGAAGGACAGATTGAAAAGCAGAGAGGGCTTTTGCAAAGACCCGTGTTGGTGAAGTTGTGTGAACCTAGGGCTGGATGAATTCAATCCTTTACACTTGAATTCTAAACTAAAAAAAGAAGTACACTCACACACATCTTGGCACGCTGTCACGTGACCTTGAACCCGAAAACCTCACGGACGTCCTAGGTGTCCTTTTTCCTTCCTGGAAATAGAGGGGCTGCTTTCGCGAGGGCTGCTGCGGAAGGTGATTCAGACATTTGTCCGTACACAGCGTTTCCCTGTAGGATTCATGCCTGCGCCCTGGTTCCAAGTCCTGTCGCCGGATTATGCTTTGAGAAGAAGGTTGGGCTGAGTTTGGGCACCGTCTGTGGCCACGGAAGAGAGGAAGTTCAGAGCGCCTGTGTGGGCTGGGTGCTGATAACTGCTTGGCTTGCTGTGCCCCACCAGACACGTGTGCCCCACCAGACAGACGTCCCATCCAGACAGGACCACGCGTGTGTAGTCTGTGGCATCGCCACGTTTAGGATGTTATTTGCTCCGATTCTCAGTGTTCTCACCAAGAATAACTGAAATCAGGAGGGAGATGGAAAATGGGATACGTTTCCTCCTCGTGTTTGTGCGAATGACGTTGGTGGCAGTGAACCTCTGTCCCCTACCTCTCATTTCCTGCAGCGCTGGTACTGTGCTCGGGTTGCTTTAGGGAGCATCTCCTCTCTTTCTAGAATGTCTTTATCACTGAAATATACTGAACCTTGACAGAGGGACGCAGTTGGGATTGTCAACTTCCCAGAGAGAAGCTGTGAACCTTTTGGAAAAATAAAGACATTTTCCTGCAGATCAAGGTTTTCCTGGGTGTCTTCGTAACTTCTGGGGTTTAATATAAGGACACAGATTGGGGGAAACGGGATGAGGAAAGATCGCCCCATCGCGTTCTGGACAGGTTGGTGTTTGAGCATCCAGGGTGAGGTGTTTAAGTCCAGAGATATCCCAGCAAAGGGACTAAACATTCTATGTGTGTGTGGATTGGGGTGTAAATGGGGAGACGAGGGATTCCAGGAGTCCCCAAGCTGAAGGAGTCAGAACTACGTGAGATTGTTAAAGCTTTTGTAGAAGCGGGTTCCTCTACAAGTTAAACAAGTGAGCTAACATACCAGCATATGCGTTGAACATATGTTACCATTTGTACATCTCTCGGTATTTATACAAGAGAACTGAAAACAGGTGTCCACATGAAAACTTGTGCCTGAATGTTCGTAGAAGCACTACTCACGATTTTGCTAAAAGACGGAAACAGCCCAAGCCTCCATCAGGGGATGGATGGATACACAGAAGGGGTCCATGCACCCAGTAGAATATGACTCAGCCACGAAAAGGAGTGAAGCCCTGACACAGGTTACAGCATGGATGGACCTTGAACACAGGATGCTGAGTGAGAGAAGCAGACACAGAAGGACACACAGTGTGATTCCATTGGTAGGAAACGTCCAGAGCAGGCAGATCCATGGAGGCAAATCGTAGATTAGCAGGGGCTGGGGAGAGGAAGGAATATGGGGTAATAGCTATACGGTAGAAGGTTTCTTTTTTATCGTATTTTATTTTGTTTTTTCTTTGTGGTACGCAGGCCTCTCACTGTTGTGGCCTCTCCTGTTGCGGGGCACAGGCTCAGCGGCCATGGCTCACGGGCCCAGCCGCTCCGCGGCATGTGGGATCTTCCCAGACCGGGCCACGAACCCGCGTCCCCTGCATCGGCAGGTGGACTCTCAACCACTGAGCCACCAGGGAAGCCCCAGAAGGTTTCTTTTTGAGGTGAGGAAAATGTTCTGGAATTACATCGAAGTGATGGTTGCACAGCATTGCGATTGTACTAAATGTCAACGAATTATTAAAAATTTAGTGATTTAAAACATGACAGTTAAGTTTCTTTTTGATACAGCTTTATTTGAGATATAATCCTGTACCATAAAAGTCACCCTTAAAGCCTACAATTCAGTCATTTTAGTATGTTCGTGTTGTGTAACCATCACCATTATTTAATTTCAGAATATGTTCATGGCAGCAGAATGAAAATTCTGTGCCCAGCGACACTCATTCTCCATTAACCTGCTCAACTCTGGCAGCCTTGAATCCACTTTCTGTCTCTGTGGATTTGCCAGTTCCAGACATTTCATGTCAATGGAATCACACACTGTGTGTCCTTCTGGGTCTGCTTCTCTCACTGAGCATCGTGTGTTCAAGGTCCATCCACGTGGCAGCCTGGGTCAGAGCTTCGCTCCTTTTCATGGCTGAGTCATATTCCGCTCTGTGGAGGGACCTCATTGGTTTATCCATCATCAGTTGATAGACACCTGAGTGGTTTCCACTTTAAAGAATTTTAAATTTTAATTATTTAACATTTAAATTTTATATTTGCATTTTACCACACACACCCACAAAGCTAGTAAGTCCTGACGGCTTTCTATAGCCCAGGCACTACGAGAGCCTGGTAGTGTTTTATGATGTGACCTGTTTCACCCCACAAGTATCCTTTGGGGCAGGCCCTTTTATGATCACTATTTCATGGATGAGGAAATGAAGGTATTGAGATACTCAGGAGCTCAGGAACCCCCAGGTAGTCAATGGTGGGGCTCGAAGGAGAACCAGGCACCTTCAGTCTCCCCAGTGGACGCCCCAGTTCCCCCAGAAACAGGAGGCACCAGGGCGGAGAACTGTTTCATAAAACACAGATACTGTATTACTGTCGTCATGACCTCAAGAACGGAGCTGGGTTCCTCCAAAGAGGGAAACATGGGTCCCCAATGGCCAGACCACGAGTGGACGGGCACTTCCGATGGTGGAATGTTCCAGAGTGAAGGATGAGCCAGAACCTTGTTGAAGGATGAGGGATTAGGGCGCATTAGGGGGATATTGTGAGAGGTGGCACAGGAAGAGTTGGGCGCTCCCCATGGCGGGTCTTGGTCACTCGTGGTGGAGAAGCTTCCAGAAGGTCATGAGCAACACCTGTTTTCAGTGGGATGTGTCGAGGGTGAGGCATCCCAGGTGGAGGAGGTTTTCTGGGAGCATCTTCTCTGTCACTTGTGTTCTGTTGCCTTACTCATTCCTCTGTGGCTTCCTGGAAAGGACAGATGTCCCAGAATCCTGGACACCTCCACACTTTGATTTTAGGAGCAGATGTCCCCCTGGCTTCTTAGACCTAACATCTGCTGCAGGTTTGGGGAGACATATATGAACCTCGTTTCCACTGACTCACTTTGGGACCAGGGCCAAGTCACTCTCCCCCGCATGTCTCGGTTTCCCAATCTGTCAGCCCTCAGGGTTGGAGGGGAGCATTGACCCGGAAGATTCTTTTTGTTGCTTCCGATTCCCTTTTCCAGAGCTGCTAGCCTCATGATCAGAGTATATTGCATCTTGTTCGTGGGGAATTTTGGGGGATTGGTAATACACATTTCTGCTTCTGACTGAAAATTGGATCCAAAGATAGGGCAAATAATGCTTTGCTTGTCAAAACATGTTTCTGGATTCTGTGATATCCACAGAATATATGTTTGGAAAATATGAATATTTTATACATAAACCAGGATGTCTCAGCCTCAGCACTACTGATATTTGGGGTTGGATGACTCTGATGTGGGGCGTCCTGGGCCCTGTGGGCTGTGGAGCAGCCTCCCTGGTCTCCACCCACCACGTGCCAGGAGCTCCCCATCTCCCAGTTGTGACAATCAAAATGTCTCCACATATTGACAGGTGGAAGGCAAAATTGCGCACACTTGAGAACCATCGTGAGATAGATGGACGGATGCATAGATAAGTGATACATGGATAGACAAATGATAGATAAATAGATTGATGGATAGATGAGACAGATAACTGATAGATGGATAGAGAGATCGATAATTGTTAGATGGATAGATGCTTGATAGATGATAGATTGAGAGATAGATGAGAGATAGATAATTCAAAGATGGAGAGATTGATAATTGACAGATGAATGGATGCTTGATAGATAGGTGATAGATTAAATAGATATCGTATAGCATGTAGATAGTCTCTTATGCTAAGGCACACTTTCTCAGTCTTGGTTCTGTTGAGATTTGGGGTGGATCAATCCCAGTCACGTGGGCATCCTGTGCCTTTAGGTTGTTGAGCAGCGTCCCTCCCTCTACACCCTCAGAAGCACATCCCCACTTCCCAGTTGTGACAACTAAAAATGTCGCCAGACTTGTAGATTGTCCACCCTCGGGGGGGGGGGGGCGGGGGGGAGAGGAAGCAAAATGGCCCCAGTGGAGAACCACTGATGCAGGGCCTATTGCTTTGGAGCATGACTGCCCCAGAACTACAAAATGACCTGGACCCAAGACCTGACTGCACTCCGAGCCTCTGGGAAGGGGGGACCCCCAGGCCAGCACCCTGGGGAGCATTTAGACCTCTGGGTATCATGTCACGTTACAACAGTTTACTTCCCGTCACAGGTGGGTGTGACTTGAGGACACTCATCCTGCATGTCTCCATCCCACCCAGCACTCACCCTTCCCTTCAGCCCCACTGTGTGGACGCCCCCCTGCATCCGTCCTATACCCTGGGCCAGTTATGTGGGGAGGACTCTTCCCGCACAGCCCCATCCCCGCCGGGAATGTCCCCACATCAGGGGCTCTGATTGGATGAGTGAGGATGTGGGTGGCTGAGGACCAGCTTCCACTTTGCCCTCCGGTCCTTCTGTGCCGATTTGCTCTGATTCATAGAACAGTGATTAAAAGTGGCAGGTGATACCCGCATTTGATTAGAGATCCTGAAATTGTACCACCCATGGCTGGGTGGTGTCATTGGTCCTACTTCCTGTCCTGTATCCTGGAAGGAAGAGCACAGCATCCAGAGCGTAAACTGATGGACTCTTCCCTGGGAGCCTTCCATGGAGGGATATTGCTGTAAAGAGAGGGAGATGCGTAGCACCTACTAAACCCCTGAAATACGGACCTCGAAAGTGAGTGTTTTTGAGGAAAATCAAAACAACAGTGATGTCAACATGCTTAACCTCTAATAGCAGTTAAATGTCTTGGGTGTTTTTGAAGTTCTTACTTCTGCACACTCTTCCCCTGTCCACCCCCAGACTTCCCTTCTTTGAATTTGGGGATGGATTTTCAAATTTCTTCTGATGGTATCGAAACACCACACTGTTTGTTTTAAGCTATGTGCCGACAGTGTCAAGGATGTGCTGGAACAGTCTGGCGTCTATACTCCTGTCATCCCATCCTCTTGGATATGGGTTTCCAGGAAGCATCGTGAACTGGAGCACGTACTATGGAGCCGAGATGTCTCCCACGGAAGGAAATTAGGCGCTAATTGAAGAAAGAATTAGAAGCGCTGAATTCATGGAAATGCCGTCACACCCTGTAATTAATCTTTGAAGGGAAGAAAATTAAGTGCTTTGCCACTGGCGAACACGTCCAGCATTTGCATGTTCAGGCGACATGACTAAAAATGCTTCTCGTCATCCTGCCAATCAAAAGCAGGATTCTACCTCCTCTTTGTAGTTCTGGAATCATGCTCCAATCTGCTCAGGAGTGAGCTGGGACCATACTAAGAAGACAGGGTAGTTTCGTGTGTACCCGTGAGGGTACCTCCTTCTGCAGGGTAAATTGACTGGACTTAAGCTCTCTGTCTCCTAATCCATGTTGATACTTGGGCAGCTTTTCTCCCTCATTAAAAATTCAATCTAATTCAAAGAAAATGGAAAGGTTTTTAAAGACCTCAAGAAACCACAGATTAGGGTCTTTGTTAGACTTTTGTCAACGGTAGTCGATTCTGTAATGCATACATATCTTCAGCTGTTATAATCACCATTGTTGGCCTCACTAGCGGTCTTTTGAAAAGTTCTTAAAACGTGTATGAAAACGATCTCCTCTAAGTGGTGCATTTTCTCCAACTGAAGACAGATTTCCATCCAGCATGTGGAACTGGGTGGGAGGGGGCTGGTGTTGCCTTTCTAGTCACTCAGTCTGTCCAAATTCCAGCTCCATCTTTGCCTTGAACGTGCCAAGGGACCTGGTATTCCTGACTATAGATATTTATTTGATATTTAGTCATTCAACCGTGAAATGTCTACCTTTGGTGGTGAGGGGGCAGAATATTAAGTTTTTGGCATCCAAAGAACAGTAGGGATTTGCCCATATTTTCTAGTGGATTTTAGGTACCGAATCAGTTGATAGATCACAATAGCCAAGCAGAAGGACCTTCCGACATATCTTGGGGAGAGCCTGGCTGTCTCAGTTCCCTGGATGATACACTCTTAAGTGGCCAGCGAGGTAAATGGTGATGTCATGGTCGTTAGAGCTTCATGGCAACAGTCTGCCCTGCATCACAGTTAAATGTTGAATATTTTGCCTTGAATCTATTTCTTTTCTGATGATAATATTTTGACCCTGGGTTGCTCTTGGTTTATGTTTACCTGTAACTCTCTTTTCTGTTCAACCCAGACCACTCTTTTATGCATTCTTTTCAGAGGCAGTATATTTAGTTTTTGCCTGCAGCCTTTCGGTGATGGGGTTCATCTTTCCTTGAATAGGTATATTCATTCCATCAACTTAAAAAAATATATATATGTTTGTACCTCCCTTTGTCTTCTTATTTGAAACTGTATCTTTTTGTGCTTCTCATTTTCCTGTTTTCGGAGTTCTGTGCTCTGGTGCATGTTTTGTGTCCATGGAACCCACATGTCTCATCTCCCCAGCACTCTGGTAATTTTGGTTTTATTGGTCGAAACTCACATAACATGAAACAAAGTGCGTTTCTCAGTTGATTGTCACAAATGAAACCCTGACCATGGGCTTCGCCCTTTGGAGATAAAGGATGCTCTATAACCGTACAACTCCACCAAACTCCATCTCTTGCAGATGAAGGGTGTTTCTTATTTTTATTTTTAAAAAATTTTTTATTGGCGTCTAGCTGATTTACAATGTTGTGTTAGTTTCAGGTGTACAGCAAAGTGAATCAGTTATACATAGACATGTATCCACTCTTTTTTGATTCTTTTCCCGTATAGGTCATTATAGAGTACTGAGTAGAGTTCCCTGTGCTATACGGTAGGTCCTTATTAGTTATCTATTTTATATATAGTAGTTTGATGATGGGTGTTTGGAGAGAAAAATCTTTTCATATTACTCTCTAATACTTCTAAAAAATAAATTTTAGAAATGATGTTCTTTTCTCGAGAGTTGTTTTGTTTTTACGATGTTAACGTCACCCCAGTTATGTAGACGTGGTTCCAGTAACCCCAGTTCTGAATCTCTCATTTGAGGTTCACTGCCCTTCTTTGCCCAAGGCTGAGTTCCCTTCCTTTTCTTTTTTATTGAGGTAGAGCTGATTTACAGTATTACATAACTTTCCAGGTATACAACATAGTGATTCACACTTTTTCAAGGTTATACTCCGCTTATAGTTACTATAAAATATTGGCTCTATTCCCCATGCTGTACAGTATATCCTTGTAGCTTATTTACTTTATACATAGTAGTTTGTGCTTCCTCATCCCCTAACGAGGGTGAGTTCTTGGTTGGCCTGGGGGTGCCAATGAGCTGGAGTGTGTGTCTCAGTACGTTTTGTGGGAGACGAACAATGACCTGTTTTTATTTCTTGATTCCTAAGGTATTAGACAGTATCTTGCTTTCCTCCCTGGTTAGCCTCTTGGGTCTACAAGTATTTGTTGAACCCCTTGTAATTCAAGGTCCTGTAGATGTTTCTTCCGTGTTTACTGAAATCTAACAGTGGGGGAAGAGGCGTCTTGACGGTATTTGATTTTCCCTTTGTCAGACGTCATGCTTTTCCTCCCTGGAAGCTTTTAGGATTTTCTCTCCATCTTTAAAGCACAACAGCTTTACCAGGATGTGGTTCGTGGACTTACGGGCATTTACAAATCATGTGTATGTCCTATATTAACTCTTTTTATTGCAGGTTTGAGTCTGTATCACAGGGCTTTTTTCTTGATCCCGAACCTTCCCACATTTTTCCATTTTTCTTTTCCACAGTTCATTTCTTCAGAGGTACCCGTTATCTTTTTTTTGAGACCAGTTTTAAATGGAAGCATAGTTAATTTATAGTGCTGTGTTAATTTCAGGTGTGCAGCAAAGTGACTCAGTTACACATATACCTATATTCTTTTTCAGATTCTTTTCCATTACAGGTTATTACAAGATAATGAATAGTGTTCCCTGGGCTATACTGTAGGTCCTGGTTGGTTATCTGTTTTATATACAGTAGTGTGTATATGTTAACCCCAAACTCCTAATTAATTACCCCCCCCCTTTGTTAACCTTAAGATTGTTTTCTGTGTCTGTGGGTCTGTTTCTGTTCTGTACATAAGGAGATACCCCTTATCTTCATGCCAGGTCTCAACTGTCTGCTCTGTTTCATTTTCCCCGCTGTGTTCATTTTCTCTCATCATCGTTTTCTCCTGCATCCTGTATTTTTTGCACATCACTGAGGTGGTTCTCTGCAGTGTCCATTCCGATCTTTCCTCTGTCTACTCTTGTGCCAGGGTCTCCAGACCTTGATGTTACAGCATCTTCCACTGGGGCTGCCAGCCCCACACAGTCTCAGGATGTTGCCCTGTAATCTTGCACTGTCTCTAGGAGGCGGACGGATGCTGCCTGACGCTCGCGCTCCTTTGCTTTGGGTAAATCTTCCTTTGAACTCGTGCTTCTCACCTGTCTTACGTACTGTTATTATTCGCATCCTGCAGGTTATTACGTATCTACGTATTGCGTATTATTTCCTCCTCTGGTGTTTGCGTGTCTTTCCTCATGAGTCCCGCGATTCGGTAGTTCTTTGAACGCCTCCTCTTTGACCCTGAAGGAGCTGGGCTGATTCCCTTTGCTTCTTGCTCTGTAGACCTCAGATGTGGCCACATTTTTCTGTGATTTTTAAGACTTTCATATTAACTATTCAGTCCTTCAGCTGCCCGAGGTGGGAGGACGGGGGGCAGGACCTGTGAGAGGTCACAGCCGCCCATGAACTCTGTGGGCACTTTGCTCTCCAAGGTTGGGGAGTCCCCAGATGGGGGCCAGCTGTGGCATGGTCCCTGCTGCTGTGAGCCAGGTACAAGTTACAGGCCAGAGTGGACAGCCATCCAGGGATGGTAGCAGGCCAGAGTGGACAGCCATCCAGGGATGGTAGCAGGACAGGGCGGACAGCCATCCAGGGATGGTAGCAGGACAGGGCGGACAGCCATCCAGGGATGGTAGCAGGACAGGGCGGACAACCATCCAGGGATGGTAGCAGGACAGGGTGGACAGCCATCCAGGGATGGTAGCAGGACAGGGTGGACAGCCATCCAGGGATGGTAGCAGGATGGGGTGGACAGCCATCCAGGGATGGTAGCAGGACAGGGTGGACACCTGGGGCACCACTCGGCTCCCTCTCTGAGCCCTGTCCTTATGCAAAGCAGGACAGGCTACTGGCCTCGCCTCACCCACATGGACAGGACCTCCAGCCTCGGAAGCCAGGGAACCTTGTCCTGCAGCCTTGGCTGCCTCCTTAGTGGGGCCAGGAGTCAGGACTGGTCCCTCAGCTTCATCCAAAGACCAGACACACACGCCATGGCCCTCGTCCAGGACACTGCTGTCCGTTGGATGGTGGTGCTCCGGCTTCTGTCACCAGGTATGGTGGCCTGCGCTGCTGCTTCAGGCGGAAGTTCTCTGGGTCAGAGCAGAACACCGATCGTTGGCTGACCTGTGACCTCTCTGAGGTTACTTGGTAAATGCCAGGGGCACAGCAATTAATGCATTTCTTGTTATATTTTTTATAAGCAGTAATTTATATTCAAGCCCTTAATACACAAAGTACAGGTATTTCTATCGACTCATCAAAGCAGATGTGGACAGTTAGGGTTAAGGTTAGATTTAGGGTCCCTCTCACTTTTAAAAAATTTATTTGTTTATTTTTGGCTGCGTTGGGTCTTCGTTGCTGCACGCGGGTTTTCTCTAGTTGCGGCGAGCGGGGGCTACTCTTCGTTGCGGTGCGCGGGCTTCTCATTGCGGTGTCTTCTCTTGTTGCAGAGCACGGGCTCTAGGCGCGTGGGCTTCAGTAGTTCTCGCTCGCGGGCTCTAGAGCGCAGGCTCAGTAGTTGTGTTGCCCGGGCTTAGTTGCTCCGCGGCATGTGGGATCTTCCCGGACCAGGGCTCGAACCCGTGTCCCCTGCGTTGGCAGGCGGATTCTTAACCACTGAGCCCCCAGGGAAGCCCGTGGATAGCTCTCACTTTGAATTCCATTATGGATTTGAACCTGAAAACTTGTTTGATTTTCCTTTTTCGAAAATTTTATTGTGATGAGAACCCCTAACAGGAGATCTGCCCCCTTGAGAAAGTGTTCAGTGTATGATGCCGTATCGTGAATTACGGGCACGGTACATACCGTAGATGTCTGGAGTTTATTCATCCAGCGAAACAGAAACTACACCCACTGACCTTCCTCTTCCTCGTTCCCCTGCCCTTGCCTCTGGCGACCCCCATTCTGCTCTCTGATGCTATGAATGTGACTATTTTAGCTGCAACGTGTAAGTGGAATCCTGCAGTATCTGTCCTGTAGTAACTGGCTTGTTTCACTGAACGTAATACTCTCCAGGTTCATCCATGCTGCTGCGTATGACGGAATCTCCTTCTGTAAAGTCTGTATGATCTTCCATTATTATACATCCACCACATTTCCTGTATCCGTGCGTCTGTCAGTGGACATTTGGGCTGTTTCCACATCTTGGCTATTGTGAACGTGGGGGTGCAGTTATCTATTTTAAATGCTTTTTTCAATTCTTTGGGTAAATTCCCAGACATGAGGTTGCTGGATCATAGGTTCTCCTTCTTGTTTTTAATGTAAATATGTATTTTTAAACTTTTATTGAGGCATAGTTGATTTACAATGTTGTGTTAATTTCTGCTGTATAGCAAAGTGACTCAGTTATACGTCTACATACATTCTTTTTCATAGTCGTTCCCGTTATGGTTTATCACAGGATATTGAATATAGTTCCCTGGGCTCTGCAGTAGGACCTTGTTGTGTATCCATCCTATATATACTAGTTTGCATCTACCCACCCCAAACTCCCACTCCATCCCTCCCCCACCCCCTCCCCCTAGGCAACCACAAGTCTGTTCTCCGTGTTTGTGAGTCTGTTTCTGTTTTGTAGATAAGTTCCTTGGTGTCATATTTTAGATTCTGCATATAAGCGATATCGTATGGTATTTGTCTTTCTCTGTCTGACTGACTTCACTAAGTGTGATCATCTCCAGGTCCATCCATGTTGCTGCAAGTGACATTACTTCGTTCTTTTTTATGGCTGCGTAGTATTCCATTGTATACGTGCACCACATCTTCTTCATCCATTCGTCTGTTGATGGACACTTAGGTTGTTTCCAACTCCGGGCTATTGTAAATAGAGCTGCAATGAACATTTTGGTACATGACTCTTTGAATTATGGTTTTCTCCGGATAAATGCCCAGGAGTGGGATTGCTGGGTCATACGGTAGTTCTATTTTTACTTTTCTGAGGACCCTCCATCCTGTTCTCCACAGTGGCTGTATCAATTCACATTCCCGCCAGCAGTGCAGGAGGTTCCCTTTTCTCCACACGCTCTCCAGCGTTTGTTATTTGTACTTTTTGATGATGTGTAGGCTCTACTTTCCATTTTCTGAGGCTCTTCCCTGCCGTCTCCCAGGTGAACAGATTTCTGCCGCAGCAGCTGGCCGGGAACTCAGATGCACGTCTGCTGGCCTCTCCCGGCACCTGCTGTGTGTAAACATACCTTCCCCTCTCGTCCTGTCTTTGCAAAGCCAGATGGCCATGGCATTTTTTCCATTATGCCTTCTGATTTTCATTTCGCTTAGTATCTGCATGTACCTCTTTCTTACCTTCGGTGGGGGGGGGGGGGGCGTCCATTTCACACCCGTCACACGGGTGAGCCTCTGTTTATTTTTCGACGGCATCATCACAGACTCACATCCGGGGTGAATCAACGCCCATGTCAAAAGTCCGCCTGCAAGGGACCGACCACAGCTTGATCCCTCGGAAGCCGTTGCCCGCACGTCCCGTCTGCAGCCACGCTCGTCCTCCCGTCTCTCTCAGCAGCCGGGAGGGGAGCCCGGGCCCCCGCGTGAGGCACATGCCCTCCCTCTGAGGTCTCCAGTCACTAAAGAGAAGACTTACTCCCCCAGGACAGCCTCCCTTTCCTGGCTTTACCTCCAGTGCTGACCAACTGTCTTTCTTCTTTGCGCTTGGAGAATCCCAGGGTAGGGTTCTGCTTGGTTCCGTTTGGGTTCCGTGCGGGACCCTGGGTTTGGATCGGCAGCCGTGGGGATTCTGACGCACTGCAGACGGCGTGAGTCGGGACGCCGCCTACCGGGCGCAGCTGAAGTGGAGGGGACGTCCCTTGGGTGGGCGGAACACTGAGTGCCCATCGGCGGTGGGGATCAGCTTGTGGTCCACTTGGGGACAGATGCCACTGTTTTGTACATGACACGTGCACACAGGCCTCACGGTGCTGGAACATACAGTGGGGCGGCTGGAAGGGAGAGTGCTGTGGAATGCAGGGGGACATTCTCAGCGTGGTGTGTCCCTACCTTGGGGAATGAGCCATGGGCGGCAGGGGTGGGGTTCTTGGGAGTCAAGTCATTGTTGCATGAAGCTGGAGGGTGTTTCCCAAAGGCCGTGGGTGGGACAGGAGCTATTTTGGGAGATGAAGCTGGACAGCAGCTTCAGGACCGCTGGCAGGAGGGGAAGCCAGAGGGAGGATAACCAGGTGGGTGGAAAATGCAGCGACTGGCACGGAAAGTGCTGCCCGACTGGGCTGTGCGAGTGGAGAGGAACCATCTCCGATGACCCCTGCTGTGCTTCCGTGACGTCCTTACAAATGCTGAGCCTACAGGGTTGGCCAGTGGGTTGGGGAGATTTCCATTCCCAGGGTCGTAAAGCCATGGCAGGTGGCTTGAGCGGACGTGTGCACAGATGCTGTGGCCGGGATGTCGGGCGTTGCCTGGGGGCCTGAACACACCGTCATGAATCAGATGTGTTTGAGGCAGAGTTTATAGGGTGGGCGGGGAGTTCTCTGGGTTGGCACAAGGGCAGAGGGCTTTCCCGGCCGAGAGTGTGTCCTGGGTGTTCGCCTCAGCCTTATTTATGTCCTAGGAAAGAGGGGAACACAGGTCCTGGGTGTACTGGTGAGGGTTCGCCAGAGAAACGGGACCAACAGGGTGTGTGTGTGTGTGTGCGCGCGTGCGCGTGCGTGTGTGTAGATGCAGATGTACTTGTAGATGTAAATAGATTATAGGTATACATACAGGTGTAATAGATGCAGATATAGATGTAAATATAGATGCACATGCAGGTATAATATAGATGTACCTATAGATGTAGATATAAATAGATAAACGTATACACGTGGATAGAATAGATAGATGTAGGTGTACATACGGATGCAGACAGAGATACACAGATTCTCAATGGGGAGAAGGCGGTTGCTAGGTGACAGGGTGCCACTGACATCTCAGAAAGAGGAGCCTTCCAAAAGACACCAGTTCACTGGGAGGAAGGGCCAGCAGAGGGCCTCAGGGCCGTCTCTCTTGGTTCTCCACGATGCAGCTGGGAACGTCCTCTGGCTCGTCCGTGCCGTCCACTAAGTTGCCAGGCTTGGCGCGAGGCTCCTCCCTTTGGGACCTGAATGGTTGGCTTCCCCGTTGCTCCCCACCGGTGGGCATGTTGGCACCCACCTTCTCCGAGAGCCTTATTATGTTTTTCTATCCCCGGTGCGTGTTTAACTGAGAATCACAGAATGTTGGCATAAAGGGACGGTGGGAGAAGCCATGTCCGCCTTCCAGGGGACAAGTCAGAGCAGAGCCCTGTGGCTCCATGGGAGGCTGCAGGGAGGGGCCTGGAGCAGTGGGTGGGGTCTTCCTTCCGTGGTGCCCACTCGGCGCCTTGACCGTGGCAGTTACGTGAACGGAGTGAATGGGCAGTGAGTCTCTGCCAGGGGCCAGGGCTGTGTCTGGGGCCAGCCCAGGTGACCACGCGTCTTTAGGAGGAACGCACGGCTCATGTGCTTGTCACCTGGTGAGTTGATCTGGTGACTATTTTTATGTTTGGGGATTTGGGAGAAAGGCCAGGCCGTCTCCAAAGGCAAATAGGGGCCAGCCAGATGGGCACTGCCGCTCGGTCACCCGCCTGCCCAGGAGCTCGAAATAGAATCCGTCCTCGGGCAGCTAGCGGAGGATCAGAGGGTGTGCAGCCCAGTATGTCAGGGACGCTGTACCATAGCACGTGAGAGAAGAGCCAGATCAGAGACCCCACGGGGACACGGGGCTTGTATTTACAGGGTGGGGATGCTCTCCTCAGCATGAGTGGTCTGGGTCTGTGGCCGCAGACGGCCATCTCCACCCATGCCACCATCACTTTGCAGGTGACAAGGGCTGGAGGAATCTCAGACTTCCGGGCCCACAGGCATGAGCTTCGAAATGACCCCAAGTGTCCATCCACGGGTGATTGGACAAAGAAACGTGATCTCTCACGGGAGCAGAGAACAAATGTATGGACACCAAGGGGGGAAAGGGGGCTGCGATGAATTGGGAGATTGAGATGGACAGGTACACACTACCATGTATAAAATAGATAACTAATAAGAGCCTAATAAGCACAGGGAACTCTACTCAGTGCTCTGTGGTGACCTACATGGGAAGGAAATCCAAAAAAGAGGGGCTAGATGTATACATAGAGCTGATTCATTCTGCTGTACAGCAGAAACTGATGCAACAGTGTAAAGCAAGTATACTCCAATAAAAAGTAATAAAAAATAAAGAAAACCAAAGCAACAGCAACAACAAAGAAATGTGGTCTCTACCTACGGTAGACCCTTATCCAGCCATTAGAAAGAAGGAAATCTTGCCATTCGCAGCAACGTGGTTGAACCTTGAGGGTGTTGTACCAGGAAATGTATCAGACAGGGAAAGACAAATACTGTATAGTCTCACAAGTAGTGTCGCATCTCGCTTATATCTGAAGAAACTTCAAACATAGCTTCAATTTTTGGGGATCGTTTGAGAAGTATAGTTATATGATCTCACTTATGTCTGAAAAATCTTGAACTTGTAGAAACAGAGTACAGTGGTGTTTACCAGGGGCTGGGGGTTGGGGAAATTGGGGAGATGTTGGTCAAAGGGCATTCCTCCATCAGTGGACAAACGGATAAGGAAGATGTGGTGCCTACCTACAGTGGAACATTCTATGGGTTGGTCATACTCTGAGCCCGCAGATACAACGCCCTCCAGACCTCCATGCCCACAGATACAAGCTTCTAAACCAGCCTCAGGTGACCATCACTGGATGAATGGATAAGGAAGGTGTGGTGTCTCCCTAGAGTGGAGTGTTGTATGTGTTGGTCATACTCTGTGCTCGGTCATCCCCTGGAACCTGCAGGTAGCTTGCCCATCCAGACTGTACAGTATCCTGTGAGGAACTGCAGTGCAAAATCGCATCCCATTGTGGAAATGATACGGGAGGCCGTTTTGGGGGTGCACCATCTTCCCTGGGGTTCTGAGCTCAGGCAGGGGATGGAGAGCAGTAGGTCTCCCGGAAGCTGTGGGGCTGAGCCCTGATTGGATTGTTTGTCAGGAGCTAAATGAGTACACCGTTTTAGACGGAGCTGCGGGTGCTATAGCGAAGTGCAGACCATCTGGGAATCTGTCGTGATCTACATGACCATGCCGTCCGCATGCCCGTAGAGGGGTAGTGATGGTTACTTTAGAACGGCTGCAGGTTCCTCCTGGCTCAGCTGAAGAGACATCTCATCTCCTCTATGGAAGCCGTGGCTATCAGCATCCACTTGCCACTTAGGTCCACCAAGGACAAGGCAAACCACCGTCGATCCCCAGCATCATTGCACAGATCCCTATTGGTCAGTCCTGGAAGCTGGAGCTTCACGCCTAGAAAATCTTCGCTGACCATCGCCTCCCTGCTGAGGAGAAAGCTTCCCTGAGCAAGGAAACATCACGTACTTGTGAAAGGTTCATCAGTAAAAGGACAGCCGTGCTCCAAACCTTCATTGCACATTCATGCATAGAAGTAATGATGCAACTTCCGAGTGATACTTACGTTGTTTTTTTTTAAATTTTTTTAAGTGATTAGGTTTTTTTTAAAAAAAAAAATATTAGTTTTGGCTGCGTTGGGTCTTCGTTGCTGTGCGCGGGCTTTCTCTAGTTGCAGCGAGCAGGGGCTGCTCTTCATTGAGGTGCACGGGCTTCTCATTGCGGTGGCTTCTCTTGTTGTGGAGCATGGGCTCTAGGCATGCGGGCTTCAGTAGTTGCAGCACGCAGGCTCAGTAGTTCTGGCGCACGGGCTTCAGTGGTTGTGGCACACAGGCTCAGTAGTTGTGGCTTGCAGGCTTCAGTAGTTGTGGCACACGGGCTCAGTAGTTGTAGCTCACGGGCTCAGTAGTTGTAGCTCGCGGGCTCTAGAGCACAGGCTCAGTAGTTATGGTGCACAGGCTCAGTAGTTGTGTCTTGCAGGCTCTGGAGCGCAGGCTCAGTAGTTGTGGCTCGCAGGCTCAGTAGTTGTGGCTTTCAGGCTCTAGAACACAGGCTCAGTAGTTGTGGCACACGGGCTTAGTTGCTCCGCAGCGTGTGGGATCTTCCCGGACCAGGGCTTGAACCCGTGCCCCCTGCACTGGCAGGCGGATTCTTAACCACTGCGCCACCAGGGAAGCCCAGGCACTTACGTTTTTATTTCTAGCTCATTCGATGTCGTCAGCTCCAGTTGAAGACCTACCTGTGAGGCACACATACTTCAGACGCCAATGCTTGGGTGTCTCAGAGTTTATTTTAAATTCTCTTAAAACAGTGCATCTGCCTTGCCGAGAAACCAGTGAGCTGCCTGGGACACTCGGCTCTCCTCTTAGGTTTGCAAAAAACATTTAAAAGAGATTAAAAGTGGGGGGGAGGGTCGTAGGAATTGGGAGATTGGGATTGACGTATATATGCTCTAATATGTGTAAAATAGATATCTAATAAGAACCTGCTGTATAGCACAGGGAACTCCACTTCACTTCGCCGTACAGCAGAAACTAGTACAACATTGTAAAACAACTCTACCCTAATTAAAAGAATATATATATATAATAATTAAAAATAGGACTTCTCTGGCGGTCCATTGCAGGGGTGCATGTTGATCCCTGGTTGGGGAACTAAGATCCCACATGCCGTGCAGCCTGGCCAAAATAAATAAATAAAATAAAACTCATCTCAAAAAGAATACCCCCTTGGGCTTCCCTGGTGGCGCAGTGCCGCGGAGCGGCTGGGCCCGTGAGCCACGGCCGCTGAGCCCGCGTGTCCGGAGCCTGTGCTCCGCAACGGGAGGGACCGCAACAGTGAGAGGGCCGCGTACTGCAAAAAAAAAAAAGAAAAAGAAAAAGAATACCACCTGAAAAAAACTTTTAAAAGAAAGAATTGTTTCTAAAAAAAATATTTTTTAAAGTAGATTTTGTGTTACTAACCCATTCATTACACTGCTTCTTATGCACTCAGTGAATTGAAGATAATTAAATTACCTAGAAATAAAATCCTCCATCGTCTCTTGGAACTGAACGATACTGCTTGTGTGTGAGTATGTGCGTGTCTAATGAGGGTTTCATTTAAGCGCGCAGCTATGCTTTGCTTTGGTGGGTTTACATAGAAGGAGCCATGAGGTCTTCACGTTAACGGGATGTCGATTCTGGTGGCCATGGACGTAAATGGGACCCTAATTGCACGATAGCATATTAATCTAATGCAGTTCAATTTAAGTGACCCTGTTAATACCAAACACAGAGGAGTTACGACGTCAGTAGATACGATTGGAAACACTTGCCTTTATGTGTGGCAGACTTCCACATAATAACACTTCTGTGACAATATGAATGAATAGAAAACTCTACGTGTTGTATTTTAATTACTCTAGAATATTATAATTTGGAAATAATATATGTTCTGTTCTACAATCAGTTTTGGGGGCCAGTGATTTTCAATCTTGTCTGCTCATCACGATCACTTAACTTGCTTTAATAAAAATACTGATGTGTGGGTTCCAAAAAAACCCCAAAAAGAAACGAGACCTGATCTTTCAATGGCTTGTAAAATTGATCTAGGTAGATTTTTGAATTTTGGAGAAAGGAGGAAAGGTTTTGTCAGAATTAGGTTTCGAAGGCTTTATGAAGTTGTATTTAGTTCTGGACACAAGTACGGTAAATATTTCTCTTACCAGTGAGAGGAATCCGTCCCCCCACACTATTTTGAGGAACGTTTTTACGGGTTTGGAGAAGCTGAGATTTCAGGTGTTTTGGTCTGCAGTAGTGATCAATATCAATATTTTTTTAATTTATAAAAAAATTCCATTTTTCAATTTCTTCATCTTTAAGCTAGGTTAAAATACAAAGAAGTGCTTATATCGGGACTTTAAACTATGTTTACCTGAAAAGTCGTCCTGCATACTGCAAGGATGTGTTTTGTTTTCTTCTATATTTCAAGGAATTTATTAAATCTTTTTCAAAAACGTGGCAAATTGGGGAGCACTAAGGAAACCCAGTTATTACTTACGGGTGTGAATTTCACAGTGTAGCTTATTGAACAGAAGTTTGCAACTTAAAAAAAAAAAATACCAGTTCTGTGACAATACAAGTGATGGCTAGACACTGCGAAGACAAACTCCCAGGGCTGGGAAACCACAGAGGAGCGTCGTCTATGGGTTATGGAATCTGGGGCTCTCACATCCTCTGCCCCATTTCTACCAGAGCCCATGGCCATCACAGGAAAGATGGCGGCTGGGGGAAGGTTGTTCTGAAATAGAGGATTTGTTATGATTCAGGTATGGTGAGGCCAACAGATTAGGAGCAACTGACATTGAAAAGAGTGGGTTTCTTACAGTCCCTAAAAGGAGAGAGCACACCACGCCATGCAGGGTTACAGGGGGGAAGCATCAGGGTTGGTTTAGGGAGAGGGGAACACCTAGACAAGAGCCTTTGTTGTGATTTTCGCAGGAAGGAAGAGGTGAGGCAGGCTGAGCAGGGTTAGGATGGGCTGGTGTGAATAATTCCAGCAGGTCCTGGGTGCAGGGACTGTCCTCGCTGTCTGGCACCTGCCCTGGGGGGGATGAGGGCAGGTGGACGGTGGCCCAGATTGTGAGATCCCCCTTAGAGAAGGGGGTGGGGTGTGGCCTTTTCATGGGTTGGTTTGCATTTGAGAAGCATGCTTATGGTCTAGTTATTTACTCTCTGGAGGAATTATCTAGTCCCGGGAGGGGCAGTCCCTCCATGGTCAGCAAGACCCCAGATGCTGGATGTCAATGTATCAGAAATGCAGAAACTTAAAAGACACTGTTCATACAAAGGTGGGGCTGTTGATGAGAAGTTAATGGAAGCGGGATATATTTTGAATTTCCCAATTGAATGTGGAGCATGACAGAAATGAAAGGGTCTGTCATGATGCTAAGGCTTTGTTCTAAGAAGCTTCTAGGTGATACTTACTGAAATGGTGGACGTGGCTGAGGAAGGAAAGGTCCAGAGAGTGTTTGTGGACCTATATCGCAGAAGATTAGTGAGACCCAACGTGAATGGAGGTTCATGTTTTCAGTTAAGGCTGTGTTACTTTCTTAGGGCTGTCATCACAAGTGACCCCAAACTGAGGGGCTTAAAACAAGCGAACTTCATCCTCCCTCAGTTCTGGAGACCAGAAGTCTAAGGTCAAGTGTGGTCAGGGGAGGGTCCTTCCTTCCAGGGGAGGGTCCTTCCCGCCTCTTCCAGCTTCTGGGGGTTCCAGGCGTCCCTGGGCTTGTAGCCGCGTCCCTCCCGTCTCTGCCTCTGTCTTCACGGGGCTTCTTCTCCGTGTCTGGGTCTCTTTTTTCTCTTACAAGGACACCAGTTACTGGACTTAGACCCTATGCTAAATCCAAGATGATGCCATCCTGACATTCTAATTACCTTCCAAGAATCTATTTCTCAATATCTTTACATTCACAGGCACCAGGGGTTATAAGTTGGTCATACCTTTTTGGGGGACAGAATTCAACCCACTATCAGGGTCGAACAGTAAAACATCCTGGGTTGGTGGGGGGAGGGGACGTTGACGAATGCAGCATTTGGGTGGTTTGGGAGCATGAATGTTCATCTGATTTTCATGACTGCTCGTCAGTCCCATTTTGCTCCTCTGACCTTTGAGAGCGTTGATGAAATTGACCTTTTGTTTTCTTTTACATCTTTATTGGAGTATAATTGCTTTACAATGGTGTGTTAGTTTCTGCTTTACAACAAAGTGAATCAGTTATACATATACATATGTTCCCATATCTCCTCCCTCTTGCGTCTCCCTCCCTCCCACCCTCCCTATCCCACCCCTCCAGGTGGTCACAAAGCACCGAGCTGATCTCCCTGTGCTCTGCGGCTGCTTCCCACTAGCTATCTATTTTACGTTTGGTAGTGTATATATGTCCATGCCACTCTCTCACTTTGTCACAACTTACCCTTCCCTCTCCCCATATCCTCAAGTCCATTCTCTAGTAGGTCTGTGTCTTTATTCCCGTCTTAACCCTAGGTTCTTCATGACATTTTTTTTCTTAAATTCCATATATATGTGTTAGCATACGGTATTTGTGTTTCTCTTTCTGACTTACTTCACTCTGTATGACAGACTCTAGGTCCATCCACCTCATTACAAATAGCTCAATTTCGTTTCTTTTTGTGGCTGAGTAATATTCCATTGTATATATGTGCCACATCTTCTTTATCCATTCATCTGTTGATGGACACTTAGGTTGCTTCCATCTCCTGGCTATTGGAAATAGAGCTGCAATGAACATTTTGGTACATGACTCTTTTTGAATTATGGTTTTCTCAGGGTATATGCCCAGTACTGGGATTGCTGGGTCATATGGTAGTTCTATTTGTAGTTTTTTAAGGAACCTCCATACTGTTCTCCATAGTGGCTGTACCAATTCACGTTCCCACCAGCAGTGCAAGAGTGTTCCCTTTTCTCCACACCCTCTCCAGCATTTATTGTTTCTAGATTTTTTGATGATGGCCATTCTGACTGGTGTGAGATGATATCTCATTGTAGTTTTGATTTGCATTTCTCTAATGATTAATGATGTTGAGCGTTCTTTCATGTGTTTGTTGGCAAATGTAAGGCCAGACACTATCAAACTCTTAGAGGAAAACATAGGCAGAACACTCTATGACATAAATCACAGCAAGATCCTTTTTGACCCACCTCCTAGAGAAATGGAAATAAAAACAAAAGTAAACAAATGGGACCTAATGAAACTGCAAAGCTTTTGCACAGCAAAGGAAACTATAAACAAGACCAAAAGACAGCCCTCAGAATGGGAGAAAATATTTGCAAATGAAGCAACTGACAAAGGATTAATCTCCAAAATTTACAAGCAGCTCATGCAGCTCAATAACAAAAAAACAACCCAATCCAAAAATGGGCAGAAGACCTAAATAGACATTGCTCCAAAGAAGACATACAGTAGGTTCTTATTAGTTGTCTTTTATAAATAGTACTGTGTGTATGTCAATTCCAGTCACCCAGTTTATACCCCACCTCGGTTTCCCCTTTGGTAACCATAAGTTTGTTTTCTACATCTGTGACTCAGTTTCTGTTTTGTAAATAGGTTCATTTGTACCATTCTTTTTTTTAGACTCCATATACAAGCGATATCATACGGTATCTGTCTTTCTCTGTCTGACTTGCTTCACTCAGTATGACAGTCTCTAGGTCCCTCCATGTTGCTGCAAATGGCATTATTTCATTCTTTTTCATGGCTGAGTAATATTCCATTGTATATATGTGTCACATCTTCTTTATCCATTCGTCTGTTGATGGACATTTAGGTTGTTTCCATGTCTTGGCTGTTGTAAATAGTGCTGCAGTGAACATTGGGCTGCATGTGTCTTTTTGAATTACGGTTTTCTCCAGATATATGCCCAGAAGCAGGATTGCTGGGTTATATGGTAGCTGTATTTTTAGTTTTTTAAGGAACCTCCATACCGTTCTCCATAGTGGCTGTATCAATTTACATTCCCACCAGCAGTGCAGGAGGGGTTCCCTTTTCTCCACACCCTCTCCAGCATTTATTGTTCGTAGATTTTGTGATGATGGCCATCCTGACAGGTGTGAGGTGATACCTCATTGTAGTTTTGATTTGCATTTCTCTAATATTTAGTGATTAGATATAGGTAGATGATAGATTTGGTAGATAGATAGGTATATAGAGAGATAGATGATAGATTAGATAGATAGACAGATAGCTGCATGTCATGGGGTGTGGTCTCATCTGGTGACTCTCACTGCGTGATTCCCAGACCAGCAGTATCAACAAAGTCTGGGACCTTCTTCCAAATGCTCCTTCCCAGGCTCCCCCCACCAACACACACTTGTGGAGTGACAGACTCTAGAGGTGGTGCCCCCGACCCGCACTTCCACAAGCCCTCCAGGTGCCCCAGTACATTGTACGGTTTGAGAACCACCTGTCTGCTCTTGAATCGTGTGTTCCTCCAGGAAGAAGAGAGTGTCTGTTGACTGTAGTTGGTATGGGATCCGCCCTGAGGCTGTGCGTATATGGAACCGTATAAATTAATCCTCCACCAACAGCAGAAATGCTGATCTGCACCCTTAGACACTTGTGACAAAATGGGCACGATTCCCCCCTTGTTCTGTTCCTCTGGCCGCAAAACCTCTTTTTGTTTATTACTCAGAGGCAATTAACCTTGTTGCTGGATAAATGTTACCGCAGCCGTCTGACATAATAAGGGTACATTAGCCTTAGCAAAATGCTTTTGATAAAGAAAATGCACAGGGGTCTGCAGGGAAGGGAGAGAGTGACTAAGCCTGGTGCCTACTGAGTGGCAGAACGGGCATCTAAGGCAGAGAACGGTGACTGCAAAGCTAGCATGGGAGGTTTGGTGCGAAAAAGAACTCAGCATATGTTACAAACGCTGTGTTCCGTGTGACTCAGAGCTACTGCAAGAAAGCTACAAAGGACTCCTTTACGATGCCGCCTAAGTAAATAAAAACGGAAGCATCATAATAACAGATAATTCAGGAAGGTTTGGGGATGAGCACAGACAAATATGACTGTAAAATTAAATATTAATAATAGATGTTGACAAGGGCGTGGAGAAAAGGGAACCCTCCTACACTGTTGGAGGGAATGTAAATTGGTGCAGCCACTATGGAGAACAGGATGGAGGTTCCTCAAAAATTTACAAATAAAAGTACCGTATGATCCAGCAATTCCATTTTTGAATATATACCTGAAGAAAACAAAAACACTAATTTGAAAAGATACATGGACCCCAGTGTCCGTAGCAGCACTATTCACAATAGCCAAGGTATGGAAGCAACCTAAGTGTCCATCGACAGATGAATGGATAAAGAAGATGCGGTGCATATATACAATGGAATATTACTCAGCCATAAAAAAGAATGAAATCATGCCATTTGCAGCAATATGGATGGACCTGGAGATGATCACACTAAGTGAAGTAAGCCAGAGAAAGACAAATATATGATATCACTTATATGTGGAGTCTCCAAAGGTCATACTCATAGAAACAGGAAGTAGAATGGTACGACAGGCGAATGGGTAAAGAAGATGTCTCTCTCTCTCTCTCTCTCTCTCTCTCTCTCTCTCTCTCTCTCTCTCTCTCTCTCTCTCTCTCTCTCTCTCTCACACACACACACACACACACACACACACACACACACGCATACATACATACATACAATGGAATATTTTGGGGCATGTAGTGTCAGCTTGGCCTTGGAGGGAATGTGGAGGAATGTCTGCCATGCAGGTGCTCAGCCATGCCTACAGGACTGCCCCTCAAAAAAACCCTGGACGTCAAAGCTCGGGTGAGCCTCCTGGGTTGGCAGTACTCCGTCTGTGTTGCGTCCTGCATGGTCTCTGGAAGAATTAAGCACTGTCCACAACCCATGGTGATAACAAAGCCAGCCGTATAGAAAAGTGTCTTCTTGCATCTTTGACCGATTGCCTTTGTGGCCACATCAAATGGAAATTGAAATGCTTCATGTGCCTCTGTGATTCTGGTGATCGGAAAGGGAACTCGGTATTGAATAGTCTTGCTAGAATTCAGAGGAAGAAAATCCAGGTATACTTTGCCGATGTATGAAATTGGGAATCCCGTCTTTTGGGGCTGCAGCAGGGTGGGCTGTTACCGGCTGGTGGTCATACGGCTGGAGAGCTGACACAGGTTGTGTTTCATATTCACAGTGTAGCCATTTTGTCTCTGCTCACGTGTGAAGTTCCACACTGTCTGGCGGGGTCTCTTGACCTGGAATCGTGGCTGACACAGGGCAGTTACGCTGCCCATGCTGTCACCCAGCCAAGGTCTGATTTGGCCAGTTAGCAATCTAATTTTAAAAGCACTATGAAAATACCACTGCACACGCTTTGGCCTTCCTCTCCCCTTCCTGACACGTTTCTCCTGGGTAGTTTTTACTCAGCATCTTGGCTTTCTCATGACTTATTCCCTGGGGCCTTGTGCTAACTGTTCGGTCCAGCAATCTGTTCTTTTCCTCTCTTTCTGCAACATCTCTCTTGGCTGTCCTGTCAGCCCTCCTAACTAATAAAAACAGGAGTCGGGAGTGAATGAAGTGGTCGTGGGGTATTCAGTGTATGCTGGGTGTGATGCGAAGGACATTGCATGGCTTATCCATGCAACACCCCAACGGTAGATGTGATTCTCAGCTCCATTGCGCAGATGAGAAAAGCAAGGCTTTCCCAGGTCTCGAAGGGGTACAGCTACCTAGTGTGTAAGGCCGGACTACGTGCCACTGCCGGACACCTCCCAAGCCTCCCTTTCTGTCTTGTTTGCCCCGTTGTCCCCTCAGCCATCACCTTGGGGTCCTTTGGTGGGAATTTTTCCTCCTCGTCCATAAGCCTTTGACATTTTAGAGACATTTAGAATGCCCTGGTCTGTGCTCTTTCCTCCTGCCTCTGGGTCATATCTAAGGTTTCCATATTTCCTTTCTGGTGGACTTCCAGGTCTACACTTCTGGAATCAAAATGGCGCCCTCTCAGCTGGTTGTATGGAAGCTGCCTCTTGCCCTTGGGTTTGCCCAGCCTTTTGTATCCCTTGCAATTGGCTGTGTTGTTGGTATCAATAAGTGTGTTTTCTCGGTGCGGGCAAACTGCGAGCTAGTTGCTGTGTGCTCCATAGATAACCACGCACGTTATTATTATTTTTATTGAAAAATAGTTGATTTTACAGTATTGTGTTCATTTCCCCTGTACGGCAGCGTGATTGTCATACGTATGTATACATTCTTTTTTCATATTCTTTTTCATGATGGTTTATCACGGGATATTGAATAGAGTTCCCTGTGCTCTACAGGAGGACCTTGTCTTTTATCCGTCCTGTATATAATAGTTTGCATCTACTAACACCAAACTCCCACTCCATCCCTCGCCTATCCCCCAACCCCCTTGGCAACCACAAGTCTGTTCTCTATGTCTGTGAGTGTGTTTCTGTTTCATAGATAGTGTTCACTTGTGTCATATTTTAGATTCCACATATAAGTGAGATCACAGGGTATCTGTCTTTCTCTGTCTGACTTACTTAGTATGATCATCTCTAGTTGCATCCCTGTTGCTACAAATGGCATTATTTCATTCTTTTTCATGGCTGAGTAGTATTCTGTTGTATATATGTACCACATCGTCTTTATCCACTCATCTGACAGAGGACATTTTTTTTATGAGGTCCCTATGAAGCCTTTGCTTAGTGGATTATAAGAATGACACCCCAGGAACACAGAGAACTAAAGGCAACTTGCTTGGGAATCTAGAATGTGAAGGTGACTTTAAGGTCACTAAGAGGGTTAAATGTCAAGCCCTGGGGTCCGTGTGCTCTTTATGTAGCAAAAGAATGATGACATCATACGATGGGCACTTAACAGTTTTATTTCCAAATGATCCAAACAGTAGCCGGGAGAGACAGAGCCGGCCAGGCGGAGTCCAGTTTTCAGTAGGTTCTCCGTCCCTAAGTAGCTTTCCAGAGGTGGGGAGTGCCTGTATGTACCCACCTGCCCATCCTGGTGATAGACGGTGACCCTGCTGAGCTGAGTAAGGCATCCACGTCCTTACTCCACAGCTGGTACCCCTGGAGCTGGACTCCACGAGCACAGCTGTCCCCACCGCTGTCCTGTTGGCCATGGGTCCATCTGGGGGTCTCAGGTCTGCCTTGGTGCTTCGGAACGAGGGAGCTAGAAGGAAACCGGCGTGGCGCTTGGGCCGCGAGACCAAGGGCATCACGGGAGCTGCGGTCTGTCCGTGCCTGTGCAGTGAATCGTCACGTGGGTTCCTCAACCGAAGCCTTCACCGTGAGCCCGTGGCCCTTGGCGTAGCCTGTTGTCCTGCGTTATCAGCGGACGCCGTAGGTGCCTCTGAGTGACCCCGCGTGTTACTTAGAGCCCTAGTGCCTTGGACATTCCCTGCCATAAATATGGGCCCCATAACGACGAGCTGCAAGGATGCAGAAGCTGTGTCCCAGGAACACTGTGTGTTCCTTGCTTTCTTTCCTCATCAGCGAGCAAGGGATGGGCAGGGGACAGTGTGTCTCCCTGGGTCACCTGGAGTGGCCCTCACCCTGCATCCCAGAAAAACTACCATCACTCACAGAAATTCTGATGCTTTGCAGTAACCACACGAAGGTCGCGAAAAGAGAACTCTCCTCCAGGCGCGTGGCCGCGGTCGGGGTCCCTCGAGACACCCCCCTAAACATTCTGACTCGGAAAATCCGTCTTGATAGGATTCGTTCACCCCGAAGCCCAGCCAGATGTGGTTTCCTGGGGTCCTGACCGTGGGAGACAGGAGGCGATGTTTATTCTGACGTTCGGTTTTTTTCCCAAGCACGTACCCGAACGTTGCCGGCGTGGACGGATGCCGCGACATCTCCTTACACCGTCAGAGACAGCCCCCCGCCAGGCCCTTCACAGATCGTCATTACGTTGAAATTAGAAACAGGTGCAGAAGCAGGTTCTGACGATAAATAGGGTGCGTGGAAGGAGAGAGGCAGGACGCACCCTGGAAGGGCAGGCAGCGCACGGTCAACTCTATAGGGTTTGGCACATGCGCGGTTACGTAACCCTGCGGCCGGACCGGAGATTTAAAAGCAGCGTGGATGGCTTCTGTGTCGTGTCAGCCGAACACACCAGCACAGCCTCAAGACCCGACTTACTCACGGCCTTGTGTGTGCAGCGTGGCTGCAAACTGGTGGGGCTGAGGTCCATCCTCATGTCACACTGATAGCAGCACTTCTAAAAAGAAGTGAGACGTGAGGCCAGCACTGCCCTGCTGGGACCGCCAAAGAGCTCTACGGGTGAGGACAGATCACATTTAGCGTCACAACTGCTGTTTCTGGACCCCTTACTGAATTGTAGGTGCTGCGCTGAGTTCTGGGCATATTGGGGTATTTTCAGCTCATGCCAGCCCCGAAAGGGGAAGGTTTTCTTTTTCTGCTATGGAATGAATGTGTGTCCATCCAAAATTCATATGTGGAAGCCCGCACCCCCGACGGGATGGTATCAGGAGATCCTTTGGGAGGTGATTAGGGTTCGATGAGGTCATGAGAGTGGGACCCCATGATGGGATTACCATCCTCATAGAAAGAGACACAGAGATCTTGTCTCTGTCCGTCTCTCCCCCAGAAGGTGGCTGTCTGCAAGCCAGGAACAGAGACCTCCCCAGAACCAATCATATCGGCACCCTGATCTCAGACTTCCAGCCCCCAGAACTGTGAGAAAATGAATTTCTAATGTCTAAGCCCCCTAATCCTCTGGTTATGGTGGTCTAGGCTGACTGATATGACCCCAGAGCTGAAAGAGGTTGAGGGACCTGCCCAGAGTTACCCAGCCTTGGAGGTGGGATGGGGACTCAGGCAGTTAGGCTGCAAAGCCACTGAACGATGGAGCTGTTCTGCCCCGTCGAGATGAACCACGTCCTTCAGGGGAAGATGTGCCTGGATTTGAATTGGTGCGTTTGAGAACCTCCGTGGGATGCTGTTCAGCCTTGCTGGGGATTGTGGACAAGCCTGAGAAGTTAAACTCCCGTGACCCGGTCTTTTATCAGGACGGGAGGAGGCTGCCCCTCTCATGCAGAACCTCCGGGAACCCCACCAGGTTCTAATGGTGAAGACTGGAGCAACGTCCCCTTCTGCAGGAATTCCATTCTGGAACAAGCTCAGAGGG
Organism: Stenella coeruleoalba; assembly: GCF_951394435.1. NCBI lineage: Eukaryota > Metazoa > Chordata > Mammalia > Artiodactyla > Delphinidae > Stenella > Stenella coeruleoalba. Next base: position 1,055,488 of record NC_137152.1, read on the forward strand.
TTTCCTTCTCTGCCTGCCCTCAAGGGAAATTACTTCACCAGTGCCTCCCTGACCTGGGGGCAGGGAAATACTCAATTCCAGCTCCCTCCATCCTTCTTGAATTTGAAGAATACTTTGCGTGGGGGGTGGGTGATGGCGTTGGCTTCGCGGTTCCGTCAAGGCGCTAGCCAAGCCCCATTGGTGGCCTGTGTGGTCCGGGTGGCTTTGCCTTGTTCTAAGACCAACGACTTCCCTGGTCACTCCGCACAGACATCCCCACAGCATGCGTCACTGGTCCCAAGGAGGACCAAGCCAATCTGGTTGGAGGAGCCCAAGTACAGAACATCTTCAGCGCAGGTGACCTGGGTCTCGATCCACGGGCATCATGGGTTGTCCGCATGATGGCCCCCAGAATTCACATGTTGAAGCCCTGACCCCCAGAACCTCGGAATGGGGCTGTATTTGGAGATGGGGGTCTTTAAACAGGGGATGAAGGTAAAATGAGGTCACTAGGGTGGGTCCTGATCCCATAGGACGGGGGTCCTTATAAGAAGAGGAGATCAGGACACAGATACACATATTATGAGAAATGGGAACATTTTCATCGTGCCCCTTAAAGAAAACCGGGCAGATCCTTGTCAAAGAAGGACGACTTTGAAATTAATTTCTGAAAAGATAACTAGGACTTTTTCTGTTTTCTTAAATGAGAGAACACTTTTTTAAGTGCACTGCAGGGTGTTGGCTGTTTGGATCGGAGAACAAGGAAGGGGTAAGGCAATCCCACTTTTTTTTTTTTTTTAAACTTTTGGCCCACTTGGTCTGGAGCGAGATGCCGTCTTCATCTTCTAGGTGTTTCGCTATATGAATACTTGAAAAGGTAATTCAGGACAGAGGGCGATCAGTGCCTCACAGGCAAGAAACGCAGAAACGTGAGAGATCCTGGTGGAATTTTGTCCCAGCGCAAGGAATCTGCCCATTTGCTCAGCCAGCCTCACTGAGGGTGGTGTGTGTGTCTGTCTGTGCTGTGCTGCTGTCTTGAGCATGCATGGTCCTAGCTGCTTAGTTTCTCAGTCAAAGATGTCAATTTACCTCCCCCAGCCCCCGCGGAGTGCAGACCTCCCCTTGATTTTATGACCTTGTGAGGGCCCATCGTTCATGGCTGACGGGTAGACGCCGGAATATCATTGTGTTGGCGTTCTGTTATTCTGGGGTCTCAAGGTAAAGCTTGCTTCTAGGCAGGCCATGGAGTTATTTGAATGTCCTGATATATATTTTTTTGCTATTTCAAATATTTATAAATCTGGGCCTTCCCTGGCAGTCCAGTGGTTAAGACTCCATGCTCCCAATGCAGGGGACCTGGGTTCGATCCCTGGTCGGGGAACTAAGATCCTGCCTGCTGCGTGGCCAAAAAAAAAAAAACAACACATCATAAATCTAACAAAATCGTCTGTATCCTATGTTTTTTCAGGTGCCTGTGACAGCACTAAAAAGGCTCAGGTGAGCTCACGATCTCACTGACGTGTTGTCTTATGGCTGCATTCATCTCCCAGGAAGCTAAAGCAGGGCGAGTCTTAGTCAGGATGCCTCGAGGACAGGACTCCACTCTCAGCATCGCACAAAAGCACACATCTCAGCCCGGGGTTCCGTGTTCCGTGTGGCACAGTGTGGGATGCACGATGCTTTGGTTACGGCAGAATCTATGTTAGTACCACTGCTTTGGCTGGACTTTGCTGTCACCTGTGGGCATGTCTCTGTCAAGTTAGGCAAGAGGAAACTCTCTCTCTCTCTCTCTCTCTTTTAATACGTAGCTTCAAATTCTGATGGGAATTCTATCTGTATCTTTTTCTGCATGGATAATACTCTCTCTCTCTCTCTCTCTTTTTTAATACGTAGCTTCAAATTCAGATGGGAATTCTATCTGTATCTTTTTCTGCATGGATAATTCTCTCTCTCTCTCTCTCTCTCTCTCTTTCTCTCTCTCTTTTAATATGTAGCTTCAAATTCAGATGGGAATTCTATCTGTATCTTTTTCTGCATGGATAGTACTCTCTCTTTCTAACTACATGTAAGGAAAATCATTTCCAAAATCCAGCACTTATTTCAGTACCACGGGCTTGTCATGGGGAGTGAAGGGGAAGTAAAAACGGCCATTACATATAAACAACAAAGGCGCTACTAAGGAAACACTGCAAGATACAATTATGAGGGCTAGTTGTGGATAGTATTAAAAAAAAACCCTAATATACAGCATTTAGGAATTTAAATCCATACCATCCTCTAATATTTGTTCCAGATATCAGTAAGTGGAACTAACTCTTGAAGTTCATTTACGAAAAGGACCTAAGCAGAAATACAAGATTAGGACCTTAAGTTTGCATTTCACAAAAGAAAAATCAGATGTAGGTAATTACATACTGGTAAAAATAAATACAAGCTTTTGAAATTCATGTTGCACCCTGGATCACCGGATCCAAACACACCCTAGAATCACACCTCAGCGGTTTATAATCAGTCTGGATTTCCCTTTAAAAGTATCTCTGGAGATTCATTACTGTCCTGTTTTATTAAGACAAGTGGCTTGGTCAAGAAGGACCAGCTGCAGTGGATGTTGCATTAGAATATACCATCACATATGGTGGGGTTTTCTGCTCTTCATTCCTGCACACAAACCACTTAGTAAATTAAGCTAAAGTTCGGGCAGCACAATCTGGTTCACTTTCATTGCTGATCAATACTGGAAAATGGAACGACTGGCAGGAAAAGTCCTGAAAAGTACTCCTTGGAGCCAGACGTGTTTCACAATGAATATTTTTCCAGATTTTAGAAAGATTGTAGTTTACACTCTGCCCATCATTGGCTCTCCAGCTGGACTCTTAGTCGACAGGACATAATCGAACATCGTGCCAACATAGGGCAGGATTAGAACTGTGTAGTACTATGTAGTTACTATACAAAAATAAGGCAATTGACTTCAAATTGATCTATAGTCAGAAAAACAAGAGATTTTTCCAGCTAGGAATGTGAAACAGTGCAGGTATTACTAATCTGTAAAGCTGCCTGGAGAAATCCTCAGTTTTTTCCAGAGAATGTAGTTTTGCAAGATATGAGGGGGAGAAAAACGAGAGAGGCCACCCACTCTTATGTCCTTTCTTTCGTTTTTTTTTTGTTTTTGTTTTTTTAATTTAATTTGGCTGCCTCGGGTCTCAGTGTTGGCGTGTGGGCTCAGTAGTTGTGGCTCGTGGGCTCTAGGGCACAGGCTCAGTAGTTGTGGCGCACGGGCTTAGTGGCCCCAGGGCATGTGGTGTCTTCCCGGACCAGGGCTCGAACCTGTATCCCCAGCATTGGCAGGCGGATTCTTAACCACTGGACTGCCAGGGAAGTCCCTGTTACATACTTTCTAGTCCAAAACAAAACTGTTTCTTGAAAAGCAAAGGGAAAAAAATGAAAGACTTGCAGAAGACGATTGTGTGCGTAAACAAAAAAAAATCCACTGTCGGGCAGAACTGCAGACATCTGGAGAAAAACAAAGCACGTTTTTGTCTCTTGATGTTGCTTGTTCTTCGGGAAGGTTTAACAGCCTCGATGAACAGGTTCTCCCAAACGTTAATGTGTCCTTCACGCCCCTGGAAGGGAAATGATGCAGAAAATCGCTGTGGCATCCTCAGGGAAATGATCGTCATTATTGTGCACGTGCTGAGACTTCCCTCGCGATCGGAGCTTCAGGCTTGGCTGACGGAGGGGGGGCGAGGTGTGTGCTCGGGACCGGGAGTGCGGTGTTTTCTGAGTGGGATGGATAAAACTGCGACGTTTCCGTCTGTCCCTCCATGACATGCATACCAGCTGAAGAGACAGTAACTGTGGCGAGCGAATACCAATCCCAGGGCACCTCCTTCAAGGAATAGTCTTGAGACACGACCAAAAAAGATGACAGGCCAGTATCTTTGATGAATGTAGATGCAACAATTGTCAACAAAACCTAGCAAACTGAATCCAGCCGTACATCAAAAAGATCATGCGCCACGACCATGCTGGATTCATCCCAGGGTCACAAGGATGGTTCAACATATGCAAATCAATCAGTGTGATACACCGCATCAACGAAAGAAGAGACAAAAAACACAGCATCTCAAAAGAAATATATTTTTTTTTTTTTTACTAGTTTATTTGATAAAACAAAGAGAATGAGTGAAAAAGACACTGGCACCAATTACCGTCACTAAAATGTGAGCAAATAAAAAGAATTCTTCTATATTAAAAAGAATCTAAACCCGGGTTTTTTCTGTTCCCAGTAGAAAGACAATAATGACACCTCTTCCTCGGCTCTCCTTTTCTTCTTTCCTCCCTCCATCCTTCGCTTCCTTGCTTCCTTTTTTTGTTTGAAAAGAAATATTCTTGAAAATAGAATGGAACAACAACATTGTAAATCAACTGTACCCCAATAAAATAAAATAAGATAGAGTGGAACCGTGGGTACCACATACTGGGGTTGCCTGCGTGTCCATGGAGACAGGGTGTAGCCAAAAGGAAAACTAAACAAAAACTTCCTGTTCTTAGATAATGTAGAGACACGAAAACCTATTACTGCAATGATTCCCTACTCCAGTTTTCACGAGATAAGCCCGAGAACCTTCTACACGTGCGACTGTAGTGACCCGGACGTCCTGCTGATGCGGTGAATTCTGTAGCTTCCCTCGGCGCCCAAGGAAGTTTACAGATGCTGAGGGAGTTAGAGTGTCTCATTATCCGCCCCGTCTCTGAAAACCTGAGCATCATAGGGCACGTCAGGTCATGGAAGGGGTTCCCGGAGTCTGGAGTTTTTTCAGAGGAGCTCATTGAAGGAAAAGGAGGTGGGCAGAACGGCAAGATGAAATGTGAGGTTGTGTTCATGGGAAGCTAGGTCTGTGGTCCAGACAGTGTTCTGTAGGGGACCGGGGGTGGAATGGCCTTGAGTAGTGTCAGACATTGCTTGGGAACGGGATGGAGCTTCCATATGCATTGAACACTACCAGCTCGTTGCTTGGGGATGGAGTGGGGCCACCATATGCATTGAGCACTACCACGTCATTGAAGGGGAATGGGATGGGGCCGTCGTATGCACTGAGCAGGCTTGGGTAGTACGGGTCCTGGCACACATTCATAGCGGGGAGGTGAAGGTGGACCTTTTAGGGTCTTCTCATTCCTATTTATAACAAAATTAGGTGAGTGGGAGGATGAGGAAACAGTCAGCCCACAGGGAGAGTTCAGGGAATGCTCTTATGCCTGTGGTCATAACTTCCCATGCAACCAATAATTCACATTTTAAGTAGTTTGGAGATTTCATGATTCAATCTTATTTCAACAAGAAAGTTCTACTCGGACCGTTCAGCATTAGGGAACGTGTATGTTGCATGTGTGAGTTTATGGTAATAAATGGTGACCACACAACGGCGACTGTAGTGCATGTTGATTTGGTACTTACCTATGTTATTATCTTTGAAAGTTATTATAAAATATTGGCTGTATTCCCCGTATTATACACTGTATCCTTGGAGCTTACTTTATACCTAATAATTGGTACCTCTTACTCCCTGTGGGTACAACCTTCCTTTAGGTCGTTGTTCATGTAACTTTCCGTTTGCACTGACTTCCCCTGGAGCAAAGAGCAAAAGTGACAGGGAGGTCCTCCCGATGGAGACCTACTGATGGAACTGGGTAGAGGGGACCCCAAATAAAGGAGCACTGCTTTGCATTATGCGAAGGTGGCCTCAAGATTCCTGCCTCCCTACAAGGTGTGCATGCCTTATGTAATTGCCTCCCCTTCTCTGTAGGTGGGGCCCAGGGATGATGGGGGTGTCACTCCCATGGTTAGATTATGCTGTATGACAGAAGCGAAGGGACTTTGGAGATATAATTAAGATCCAAAATCAGTTGACATTGAGTTAATCAAAAGGGAGACCATTGGGTGGGCCTGGCCTAAACAGGTGACCCTGTGAGAGAGACTTGAAACAGAAGCAGAAATTTTTATGCTGGCTTAGAAAATGCTGACAGCCGTGTTTTGGGAGGGCCACGCAGCACGGAGCTGAGTGACCCCTTGAAGCAGAGAGCCCCCTTGGCCCGACAGCCAGAAAGAAAACGGGACCTCAGCCCTACAACTGCATGGAACTGAATTTCACCTACAACCCGAGTGAGGCTGGAATAGGATCCCCAGCCACAGAGGATGACCCCAGCCCTGTTGACACCATGGTTTCAGCTTTGTGAGACCCAGAGCAGAGGACCCTGCTCACCCCGACTCAGACTTCTGACATAAAGAGCTGGGAGATGGCAAATGGGTGTTGTTTCCGTCCAGGGAGTTTGGGACAATTTGTTACACAGTGTAGCTAGCTGATACCCATGGCTCCCTCTTCAAGCCCTCAATCCAGGGCAGAGTGAGGAGAGCCCTGCAGGCAGATGGGCGCCTTTACTCCCTGGATTCAACTTGTTAAAGCTGGTGTCTACACCCAAGTAAAGTAACCACACGACCTTCTCACCAGGGACTAAGAAAGGGGATCCTGAGAGCAACAAAGGAAGTTGGACATCTTTGTACATTTGTTTGTGTTCTCCTGGTAGGAAGTCTTTTCATCTCAATAAAAGCTGCTTATGAAGAACTTTTTCCACCCTGAACCCCACATGACTGGTGTTGTCCTGCCTCCTAGTGGACAGAAAATTTCACAAGTTAGAGTGCTGGTCGCGTGGGTGGGAAGAGGGTGTATATTGGAGTTGGATTTTTCCCCTTTTTTCCATTTCTGGCCACCACACATTACTCTTGGAGGATTTGAATTTTTTTTCTTTTGCTGTGACTGAGGTCATTCACTGATGGATTGACTGATTAGTTGATCTTAGGTTGTACACTGCGATGTTTTGTCTTTTTATGAAGATGTCCCGTGTGAAAATTTAATGTGCATGTACATTTTGAAATGATGACCAGAACCAGTGCTGTATTACATACTTGTAATTTTACGAGGTCAGGAGATCCTTAGCGTTCCCATCGCACACACAACATACCCATCACCATACATGCTTACCATTTTGTTGTGTGTGTGTGATGAGAACATTGAAGATCTACTGTCCTGGCACATTTTGAGTATATAATGTGGTATTGTTAACCATAGTCACCATGATGTACGTTAGACCCCAGAACTTTTTCTTCCGGTAACTGGAAATTTGTACCCTTTGAGCAGTATCTTCCTGTTTTCCCCAAACCCCAACCTCTGGTAACCACCATTCTACTCTCTGCTTTTTTAAAAACATATTTTAATTTTATCGGAATGTAGTTGATTTAAAACGTCATGTTAGTTTCAGGTGTACAGCAAAGTGATTCAGTTATACATACGCATATATTCATTGTTTTTTTAGATTCTTTTCTCATAAAGGTTATCACAGGCTATTGGGTAGCGTTCCCCGTGCTACACAGCAGGTCCTTGTTGGGTATCTATTTTATATATAGTCCTGTGTGTGTGTGTTCATCCCAAGCTAGTACTTTACCCCCCTCCCCCTGCCCGCCATGATTCCCCTTTGGTAACTATAAGTTTGTTTTCGATATCTGTAAGTCTGCTTCTGTTGTGTAAATAAGTTCATTTGTATCTTTTTTGTAAAGTAGATTCCACACATAAGTGATATCGTATGGTGTTTATCTTCCTCTGTCTGGCTTACATCACTTAGTGTGACGTAACCTCTAGGTCCATCCATGTTGCTGCAAATGGCATGATTGCATTCTTTTTTATGGCTGAGTAATATTCCAGTGTATATATGGACCACATCTTCTTTATCCATCCATCCGTCGATGGACACTTAGGTTGCTTCCATGTCTTAGCTATTGTGCATAGTGTTGCTGTGAACATAGGGGTGCATGTATCTTTTGAATTACGGTTT